>NC_053022.1:415675585-415975585 GCF_003073215.2 Triticum urartu | reverse complement strand
AGTATATCGAAGCAGCGCAGCAAGGGAAGTTCTTTCCAGACAGAGAGAACGACAAGCTCACAATGGCCCTCGGGAATCCTGAGCACCCTGGACGGACACGAGGCACGCCAGGCTCCATTCCGTGGAAGGTTGGGTTTTCGGACGCAGGCGGTTACAAATCCCATGTGTAATTCCCCGAGACCGATGTGCCAGGTGTCCTCTAGTTATTCGCTGTTGTTGCCTTGTCATTGCTTGCGTGTCATGCATTGCATATCATGTCATCATGTGCATTTCTTTTGCATATGTGTTTGTCTCATGCATCCGAGCATTTTCCCTGTTGTCCGTTTTGCATTCCGGTGTTCCGTTCTCCTCCGGTGGGCATTTCTATCTTCTTCTCGTGTGTGGAGATTAAACATTTCCGGATTGGACCGAGACTTGTCATGCGTCCTTCGTTTACTACCGGTAGACCGCCTCTCAAGTTTTGTGCCATTTGGACTTCGTTCGATGCTCCAACGGTTAATCGAGGGACCGAAAAGGCCTCGTGTGTGTTGCAGCCCAACACCCTTCCAATTTGGCCCAAAACCCACCTAAACCTGCTCCATCATCTCGGTCGTTCGATCATGATCGCGTGGCCGAAAACCGCACCTCATTTGGACTCTCCTAGCTCTCTCTACCTATAAATATGTGCCCTCCCCGAAATTTCGGATCATTTCGCGGATGAACCCTAGATCCACTCCTCCCCGCGCCACCGGACATGTCCGCCCGGTGGCCGGACACGTCCAACCGCCCGCCGCAGCGAATAGCGTCGCGCCACCTGTCCTCCGCCGCCGGCCCGCGGAGCCCAGATTGGGCCCGCGCGAGCCCACACCGCCGCCGTCGCCCGCCCTTTTCGACTCGCCGCCTCCTCGCCGGACTTGCGCCGCCTGCTCGCCGGGGCGCCTCGCCACCGCGCCCCTTCATGCTCACCGCCGCCGGCAGCCGTCCACCGGAGCCGCGGCCCGCCGCCCCCGCCTCCCGCGGAAGAGCCCGCAACCACCGCCGCCCGGCTCCCATGCCTGCGCTGTCTTTCGCTCGCGGGCGAGCCCCTTCGCCGCCTCAGGCGCCATCGCCGGCGCGGCCATCCGCCGCCCCGACCGCGCTACTCCGGCGTCGCCCGGCCTCGCCACGGCCACCTGCAACCTCCTCGTCGCCGGCGTCCTCTCCGGCCACCGGATCTGGCCCTCCTCCGGCCTCCTCCTCGTCTCCGGCCTCCTTCTCCGTCTTCGGCGCAACTCCGGCCAACTCCGGCGAGATTTCGTCGGGATGGATCAGATCCACCCATCCCTCCAACCAAACAGCTCCTTCCCCATGTCCCGGATATCTCCGTCCCGCGTTGACTTTCGCAGAGGTATAATTTCACTAAGTCCCCGAAATTCTCAGATTCATATGCCCATGTTCATCGCATCGTAACTTTGCATCCGTAGCCTCGTTTTGCGTCGAAAGTCCTTGGTCTATTTATCTCATTATGCCATATGTTCATGTTGTTTACTAGTGATCCGTGCCTCTTTTGAGGATGGTCAGTAAGGATGTTTTGTTAATATTGTAGTTCTCTATCCATCCATGTCTTTGTTTGCAATTATGGAGCACCCTAGCTTGAGTCAGTCGAGCTCTACTTTTGCTATTTCGTGAATCTGGGCAGATTGTCTACTTGTTAGCGATTTTGCCGAGGATGTTGTAGTTGATCCGTGCATGCCATGTTATTGTTCTTGCCATGTCTAGCTTGTATAATGTGTATTCTTGATGGGTGTATGCTTATATTGTCATGACTTGCTCTATAGTGAGTGCATCGAGCTCGTAAACATGCCTACTTGATATCTGTTTCAGCATGCTCCAGTTTTCGCTAAGTCTGAGAACTGATTATATTTTGGCCATGTTCTCATGCTTGCAAATGTATTTTCTGATCCCATTTGGCTCAAGGTCACTAAGGGACTTTTGTTAATCTCTTTGAGTAGCTCCATGCCATGCCTTGCTTTGCCATGTTCAGGTCCTGTAGCATATAGTTTTCATGCTCCGAAGAGTGCTATCTGATCTGAAGTTCCAGACAAGTCTTAAATTCACTAAGTCTGAGATCTGTTTACCATATGCATTTTTGCCATGCTTGTTTGAAGCCGTTAATGGATGAATTGGCTGTAGCTCAGTGCTAGACTTTTGTTAAGCATCATGAATGGATCCCTGCCATGTATTTTGTTAGCGATTTTGCCGATGATGTTGTAGTTGATCCGTGCATGCTATGCTATTATTCTTGCCTTGTCTAGTTTACATTTTGGGTATTCTTGATGGATGTATGCTTAGTTTGTCATGACTTGCTCCGTAGTGAGTGCATCGAGCCCGTAAACATGCCTACTTGATATCTGTTTTCAGCATGCTCCAGTTTTCACTAAGTCTGAGAACTGAATATGTTTTTGCCATGTTCACATGCTTGCAATTGTGTTTTCTGATCCCTTTTGGCTCAAGGTCACTAAGGGACTTTTGTTAAGCTTTTTGAGTAGCTCCATGCCATGTTTTACTTTGCCATGTTCAGGTCCTGTAGCATATAGTTTTCATGCTCCGAAGAGTGCTATCTGATCTGAAATTCCACACAAGTGTTAATTTCACAAAGTCTGAAATCTGTTTGTCATATGCATTTTTGCCATGCTTGTTTGAACCTGTTAATCGATGATTTGGCCGTAGCTCAGTGCTAGACTTTTGTTAAGCATCATGAATGCATCCCTTCAATGTATTTTGTTTTCATTTTTGAGTGCCGTAGCATGTTCATCTCATTGCATTTAGATGGCTACTTGCTGTAAATCGCAGACCGGTGTCGTATTTGAATCGCTTGCCATTTCCAAACCGTAACTCCGATTCCATTGTTCTTTATATCATTTTCAAGCGATTTCATCTCATCTTTCCAGTGGCACACTTGGATTTCCAGGTTGAGGCCAGGTTCATTCATTCCTTTGCAAATCATGCATATGCATCGCATACCGCATCCCGCATATCATACCATGTCCATGTGTTGGTTGTTTACTATGTTGTGTGCTTTCTTTTCCGGTGTTTGCTTCTTCAGGTTGGTTCCGATTACGTCGCGTTTGTGAGGACCTGTTCGTCTACGTCCATTTGTCTTCTTCATGGACTCGTTCTTCTTCCTTGCGGGATTTCAGGAAAGATGAGCATACCCTTGAAATCACTTCTATCTTTGCTTGCTTAGTTGCTCGCTCTTTTGCTATGCCTATGCTGCGGTACCTACCACTTGCTTATCAAGCCTTCTACTTTGTTGAACCAAGCCTCTAACCCACCTTGTCCTAGCAAACCGTTGATTGGCTATGTTACCGCTTTGCTCAGCCCCTCTTATAGTGTTGTTAGTTGCAGGTGAAGTTTGAAGTTTGTTCCTTGTTGGAACATGGAGATGTTGTTCCTTGTTGGAACATGTTTACTTGATGGGATATCACTATATATCTTATTTAATTAATGCATCTATATACTTGGTAAAGGGTGGAAGGCTCGGCCTTATGCCTGGTGTTTTGTTCCACTCTTGCCGCCCTAGTTTCCGTCATATCGGTGTTATGTTCCCGGATTTTGCGTTCCTTACGCGGTTGGGTAATAATGGGAACCCCTTGACAGTTCGCCTTGAGTAAAACTCTTCCAGCAATGCCCAACATTGGTTTTACCATTCGCCACCTAGCCTTTTCTTTTCCCTTGGGGGTCGCGCGCCCAAGGGTCATCATTATTATAAACCCCCGGGCCAGTGCTCCTCTGAGTGTTGGTCCAACTTGTCAGCCGCCGGTGGCCACTAGGGGCAACTTTGGGCTGGCCTACCGGAAGTTTAGACAATCCGGTGTGCCCTGAGAAAGACATATGTGTAGCTCCTATCGGGATTTGTCGGCACATTCGGGCGGTGTTGCTGGTTTAGTTTTACCTTGTCGAAATGTCTTGTAACCGGGATTCCGAGTCTGATCGGGTCTTCCCGCTAGAAGGTCTATTCCTTCGTTGACCGTGAGAGCTTGTCATGGGCTAAGTTGGGACACCCCTGCAGGGATTTGAACTTTCAAAAGCCGTGCCCCCGGTTATGGGCAGATGGGAATTTGTTAACGTCTGGTTGTAGAAAACCTGAAGTTGACCTTAATTAAAATGCATCAACCGCGTGTGTTACCGTGATGGTCTCTTTCCGGCGGAGTCCGGGAAGTGAACACGGTGTTGGAGTAATGCTTGACGTAGGTTGTTTTAGGATCACTTCTTGATCATACTTTTATCGACCGTGCTTTGCCTTCTCTTCTCGCTCTCATTTGCGTATGTTAGCCACCATATATGCTAGTTGCTTGCTGCAGCTCCAACTCATACTTTTACCTTACCCATAAGCTTAAATAGTCTTGATCGCGAGGGTGCGAGATTGCTGAGTCCCCGTGACTCACAGATACTTCCAAAGCCAGCTTGTAGGTGCCGATGAGTCCGTATAGATGACGCAACCCAGCTCAGGAGGAGCTCGATGAAGATCTTGTCCTTGTGTTGTTTTGTTCTAGTTGATCAGTAGTGGAGCCCAGTCGGGACGACCGGGGATCTGTGTAGCATTTGGGGTAGTCTTCTTTTATTTTGGCTCCATAGTCGGGCCTTGATTGTATTTGGATGATGTAATGCTTTATTCATGTTTTGTGTGAAGTGGCGATTGTAAGCCAACTTTGTATCTTTTTCCCTTATGTATTACATGGGTTGTGTGAAGATTACCTCACTTGCGTTATTTCTTTCAATGCGGTTATGCCTCTAAGTCGTGCTTCGACACGTGGGAGATATAGCCGCATCGTGGGCGTTACACCATGAGAGGAGGAATAAAGTGCAGCAGACCCAAATGCAGGTGCTGCAAGCAAGGGTAGACGCGATAGAGGAACGAGAAGCAAATCGCAGCAAACGTATTGCCGAAGCTTCCCCCGAAGCTACCCCGCCATCTCAGCGCAGAAGCAGCGTGGCTTCCACCGAGCTGCTTCAGCCGGAGCATGCCTTGAGGGCTCCTGCCAGTTATCCCGTGGATGCTATCATGGAGTCTCAAAATTGCCACCTTATGACGCAATGGATGAATTTGAAGGTCAAGGCGGCTCTTGGCTCTGTTTATCCTACTGAACCCGGCACAACTTTTCATTGCCGGCCAATTCCAAAAGGATATGCTAGGGTGATGGTGGATGAAATAACAGAGGGATTTGAGGACCTCCAGCTTGACCACCCTACCGGTGAAGGGGAGACTCGGCTGGGGTCTGCTCTGAAGACTCCATGCCTATGGCGGAAGGAGCTCATCAACCTTCCGAACTGCATGCCTCCGCCTCCTCCTCCTCCGCCGGCGAGTCAGGGCACTCCACCTCCTCCACCGCCTCCTCCTCCGGCGAGTGACGATCAGGGCCCTTGGCCGGCTCCTTCTCCGGCGCGTGGCGGCACTCCGCCTGCGCCGGCGCGCCCGAGCAGCCAGCCTCCTCCTTCTCCACCTCGTCAGCAAGGGCGGAAGAGACCCGCGGCTGCTCTGGCAGCTGCTCCGGCGCGTCGTAGTCCTTCTCCTCTGCCTCGTAAGCAAGTAAAGTAGACAACCGCTTCGTCTGCTCGGCCGACGTCTAGCAGTACAACCAGAGGCGGGAGGACATACAGATTCGGTCCTTCTCTGAAGAGTCCACAGAAGATACCATACGAGAGGACCCCGGAGGAGAACGAGAAGATCGCGCGAACCGAAGTGGATGACTGGTTTCAAGGGTTGAAAGCAAAGAGACATCCACCTCGGGAGGAGAAGGTTGATCCGGTGAAAGTGAAGCGCACTCTGGCTGCCCTGGCAAAACCACCCAAGTCTCCGCCAAAAGGCAACTATGAGTGCATTATTGCAAAGACATGGGCCGAAGCGGAGCGGTCGGGAAGTACAGTCAGTGATCAAAGGCTGAAAGAATGACGAGAAGTTGGGAAACAAATTGCCCAGCTCGACGAACAAGCGAAGCAATCGTGCCCCCCGCTCAAGGTGCCTAGCGACATCGTCGATCCAAGGATGGTGCCCGGTTATGGAAATGTTGACGATTACCTGCCCGATGATGTACATTATGATCCCATGGAGGTGCAGATACACAGATACGAGTACGGGAAGCCTCTCATCAAAGATGAAAAATCTTTAACAACGATGATGCGAAGATTACATGATTGGTACTTGAAAATCTTCAAAGAGTCTGGGGGGAGGAGTACTTTGTATGCGAGAGTTAAACCGGAGCATGACCTCATTGGAATTGAACTGTTGCCTATTCCATTTGAGGAGTTCTATCAGTTTTTCAATCAATTGGCCCTCAATAAAACAACGATCACCTGCTACTCTCTGTAAGTACTATTACTTCTGTCATTAAGTCTCTCTATATAGCTCATCTCTTTCATTGCATGTATTTATAATTATCCTCAGTATATTATGCAGATTGAAGATCGCCGAATTGAAGAAAAGACAAATCGGTGTTATTGGGTTCGTTAACACATATCTCATAGATGCAACTGAGGTTGAACATCGTCCCGAAGATACCGAGGCCAACTTGCTACGATCATTCAAAAAAATGAAAACAAAGATATAATACTCTTTCCTTACAACTTCAAGTGAGTGTTACTGTCTTGTGCATATTCGGTTTCCCTTATATATTAGTCCAGGTTATAGTAATGTAATTGTTGAGTTATGCATGCGTGTGCAGTTTCTACTATATTCTCCTAGAAATTAGGCTTGAGCAGGGAGTAGTAACCGTCTTGGACTCTAAACGAAAAGATCCCCAGGAGTATGTGGACATGACTGAAATCCTCAAGAAGTAAGTTAAATCGATCATTATCCACCATATCAGCAACTTTTTTCATTTCCTGATATCAAGTAATTGTTTTCTTTGTCCGGCAGGGTTTGGAGAAAATTCACTAGAAAAGTTCCGGGACTGCCGAAGGAGCTGGAATTTAGACACCTGAAAGTAAGTACTATAGTAGCATGTTCCAAGCATCTCCTAGTGATTCAAGCACTAGTTTCATCAATACCATTTAGCATTCTTGCTTATCAGTTTGATTGACCTCTATTTCTTGTAAAGTGGTTGTGGCAGGAACAAGGGAATGATTTATGTGGATATTACGTCTGCGAGTCCATCTGCCACACGACCTGTGAGCGGGGCGGGTACTCTGACGAACAATATGAAGTACGTAAATAACAACATTCACAATTTTATTTTATTACCATCATTTGTGTTGAGTTTCATTCATTCATATATATATATATATGTATTGACCCCCTTCTTCAAATTAGATGCTTCGGAAGCGGGATGAACTCCTAGCACCAGCTCGCATGCGAGCAATTCAAGAGGAATTGGCAGCATTCTTTCTTGACCACGTGATCGCTGAAGACGGAGAATACTATTTGGACCATGAGTCCGTATGATTATATTTGTAAGAGATAATTATTGTATATATGTAGCTGGTAGTGTCGGATAGATATACGAGAACTTGTTGTTCGACCAATCTCTCAGAGAAGGAGAGGTGGTCGATATCACTTCTCTCTGTATGCATATATGTTCATGACGATCTTCTGTTTCCTTCGTTTGCTTACTAGCTAGCTAGCGTGTCTAGTCCTCTCTATACGTATGTATAGTACGTAGCGTCGACCAAGCACGGACATAAGAGACGACACTTCTCTCTATTAATTATAGCTAGCTAACACAATATATGAAACACCTAAATTAACCCCCCAAAACCCCCAAACACCCCCCTTTAAAAAAAACAAAAACCCCAACCACAGAAATGCTGACGCGTGGATGCCTATTGGTCCCGGTTGGTGCCACCAACCGGGACCAAAGGGTCTCCTGCCTGGGCTCCGCGCACAGGCCACGTTGAGGCCCATCCGTCCCGGTTCTGGATTGAACCGGGACTAAAGGGACAGGGCATTAGTACCGACCCTTTAGTCCAGGTTCCAGAACCGGGACAAAAGGCCCTTACGAACCGGGACAACAGGCCCTTTTTCTACCAGTGTAAAGACTTATGCCGCTTCGAGCGAGGAGTTGGCTCTGTCCGGCCAAGGCGTGGATAGCGCCCCGAACTCGGTCTTCCGAATACCAGGGGCTTCGCCGAAATTTAAAATTATAGAATTCTATGGCTAAGTGAGAGTGTTCACGCATTATAGTCCGATTGCCTTGTTCGTTGTGCTGAGCGCCTCCCTCGAAGGACCCAAACATGGTAAAAAGAGCGGTCAGGTTTATCCCCGAACACCCCAGCACTAGCAGCACGGGGGCAGAAGCCGACGACTCGCCATCTCCCAGAATTGATAAACAGCCGCACAGAAGGTAATATTTTAAATTCCAACAGCATTGCTTAGCGCATATGAACAAGTTTTCAGCGCACGGGACAAAACGAGTGAGTTTTACTGAAAAATTACATCCCTGGAACATTCATTCGCCATAAGGCGGGCACCCTTCAGACCATCCTTATAATAATTCTCGGGCTTGCGATGCTCTTTCCCCGGCGGTGGCCCGTCCTTCACAAGCTTCTCAGCATCCAGCTTGCCCCAGTGTACCTTATCACGGGCAAGGGCCCTACGGGCACCTTCAATGCAGACAGAGCGCTTGATGACTTCGAGCCTTGGACATGCCCCCACCAGCCGCTGCACAAGCCCGAAATAGCTCCCAGGCAGAGCCTCTCCAGGCCACATCCGAACTATGAGGCCCTTCATGGCCTGTTCAGCCGCCTTGTGGAGCTCGACCAGTTGCTTCAGCTGGTCGCTCAGGGGCACGGGGTGTGCGGCCTCAGCATACTGAGACCAGAACACCTTCTTTGTCGAGCTGTCCTCCTTGGCTCGATAGAATTCGACGACATTGGACACGCTACGGGGAAGATTTGCGAATGCTCCTGGAGAGCTCCGGATTCGTGTAAGTAACAAGTAACTCACGTTTATGTGTTTGCTTTGCATAAAGAATGCCTTACCCGCCGCTATCTTTTTCACCGCATCCAACTCCTGGAGGGTCTTCTGGGATTCGGCCTTGGCAGACTTGGCATTTTCAATAGCCACCGCGAGCTCGGACGCTCGCGTCTTTGAGTCAAGTTCCAAACTCTCATGTTTTTTCATGAGAGCCTGGAGCTCTTGCCGCACCTTGCCAACCTGGGTCTCATACTTCTCCCGCTCGGTGCGCTCCGTGGCCGCTGTCTTCTCGGCCTCGAACGACGCTTGCTTAAGGGTCGCCACCTCAGATGTGGCCCCTATAATAGCCATGATAATCCTGTAATTTTTTGCAATTGCACTTTATATATATATATATTCAAACAAGGTATTTCTTACCTTCCTTGTCCTCGAGCTGCTTCTTGGCACGCCCGAGCTCTTGCTCGGACTGCTCGAGGTTCTGCTTTAGCGTGTCCACTTCCTCAGTCAGTGCGACGGACGCCAGCAGAGAAGCCTGCATATGCATATTGACTCCTTTTTGTTAGACTCCTGCGAATTTTATTTGATCCTCTCTTCAGCTTTTCTTCCCGAACGCCAAACAGAGCCTCAGGGGCTACGGTCTATGCGGTAATATTATTTACACATTCTTTACTTACCTCAAAGCCTGTTAAAAGGATAGCACAAGCTTCAGTCAATCTGCTCTTGGCGGACTGAACCTTCTGGACCACCGCACTCATAATGGTGCGGTGCTCCTCGTCGATGGAGTCGCCTTTGAGCACCTCCAACAGATTGTCCGGTGCCTCCGGTTGGACGGCGGTCACCGGCACGGTGGGCTTGCTCCTCTTGGAAGGAGGTCGCCCGCCGGACTCTAGAGCCTTTGAAGGTTCCGGAGCGGCGTCCGGCCTAGAGCCGGACTTGGAACCCTGGGGAGTTTTATCCCCTTAACTCCTGGAGTCCGGGAGGTCGCCTTGCGGCGCCTCCAGGACCATCTCCTCCTGGCTGGGAACCTGTCGGGACAACACTTTGGCTTCGTTTGTAGGGCGGGGGGAGGTAGCCGTCGGAAGCGAATTCACATCCGACGAGTCCAGTGAACCGCTCGACGGTGTGTCGAGCCGGTCTTTGGGTGGGCTACATAATCATATTCGACATAAGGGAAAGCTGTGCAATAAAGGAATACTATGAATTACTCTAGTATCCGGATACTTACGATTTCGCCATGGGCTTGTCCCTGATCGGCCACTCCTCTCCGCCGTCATCGGCATTGGTGGAGTAGCCCGGAGGAAGGGTTTTCCCCTTCTTGGACCCTTCGGCCTCCCAAGTGAGGGCGGCCTTCCTTTTCCTCTCTCCCCCGCTGGAGGGGCAGAGGTCTCTTCTTCCTCCTCCTCGTCTCCATGGGAGGAATGCGCCTTGGAGCCGTCGGATGATGAACCCGACACCTCCTGGTGCCGGGCACTTTTTCGAGTCCCCGTGGCCTTCTCCGGCACCACATAGGGTGCCGGAACCAGCAGCTTCGCCAAGCGGGCATCGGCTGGGTCTTCGGGCAAAGGAGCTGGACAGTCGATCTGTTCGGACTTCGCCTGCCAATCCTGTCAAAGGTAAGGGAGCTTAGATCCCGCATAGAGTTAAACTATGAAAAACTAGTACCCTGTAAAAGGTACAAACAACTTACCGTGCTAGCGTGACGCTGCGCGCTGAATCCGCGATCCTCGGTAGCGGATACGGGAGCCTCGGCGCCCTTGAAAAGCACCTTCCAGGCATCTTCGTACGTCGTGTCGAAGATCCTGCTCAGAGTTCGGTGCTGCGCCGGGTTGAACTCCCACAGATTGAAGGCCTGTTGTTGACACGGGAGGATCTGGCGGATGAGCATAACCTGGACTATGTTGACAAGCTTGAGCTGCTGGTTCACCAGGGTTTGGATGCATGTTTGCAGTCCAGTCACCTCTCCTTTGCTGCCCCACGACAGGACCGTCTCTTTCCAGGACGTGAGCCGCGTTGGGGTCCGGACCGGAACAAGGGGGCTGCAACCCACCCAGGTCGCGCGGCTCGGTGATGTAAAACCACCCCGATTGCCACCCCTTCAAGGTCTCCACAAAGGAGCCCTCGAGCCATAAGACGTTGGGCATCTTGCCCACCATGGCGCCTCCGCACTCCGCCTGGTTGCCGCGCACCACCTTCGGCTTGACATTGAAAGTCTTGAGCCATAGGCCGAAATGGGGGCGGATGCAGAGGAAAGCCCTGCACACGACGATAAACGCCAAGATGTTGAGGATGAAATTCGGGGCCAGATCATGGAAATCCAGGCCGTAGTAGAACATGAGTCCCTGGACGAATGCATGAATAGGAAAGCCCAGTCCGCGGAGGAAGTGGGGAGGAACACTACCCTCTCATGGGGGCTTGGGGTGGGGAGGAGCTGCCCCTCTTCGGGAAGCCGGTACGCGATGTTGTTAGACAAGTATCCGGCCTTCCTCAGTTTTTTATGTGTCCCTCCATGACGGAGGAGACCATCCACTTGCCTCCCGCTCCGGACATGGCTGGAGAAGGTTGAGGTGGGGAGTGCGGACTTGGGCGCTGGAGCTCGAGTGCGCGAAAATGGATAGGCAAAGGAGGAAGAAGGCGTCGGTGAAAAGGTGGATCCTTATCCCCTTATATGGGTGGACGCAACTACCTGTCCCCACCAGCCTGGTAAAACTCGCTTATCTCCAAGCGCCGTAATCGATGGCGCAGTTGGGTTACCCACGCCCGTATTGATGATAATCCTGGAATAAGGGGACACGATCTCTGCTTCGACGAGACGTGCCAAGGAAACCGCCTCGCATGACACGCTGATGTGGGACAATGAAACGATTCGAATAAAGGCTTGGCCATGGCGATGACACACTACGGAATACGTTAGCAGATTAGATTTGTGCAAATTTTATTCTCTCTATGGTAATATGTGGAAACTTATTTTGCAGAGCCGGACACTATCTTTGTGTTCAAAATCTTCTATGAAGTACTTGGAGGAGGAACCCGCCTTGCAATGCCGAAGACAATCTGCGCGCCGGCTCGTCGTCATTGAAGCCTGGTTCAGGGGCTACTGAGGGAGTCCTGGATTAGGGGGTGTCCGGATGGCCGGACTATACCTTCAGCCGGACTCCTGGACTATGAAGATACAATATTGAAGACTTAGTCCCGTGTCCGGAAGGGACTTTCCTTGGCGTGGAAGGCAAGCTTGGCAATAGGGATATGTGGATCTCCTACCATTGTAACCGACTTTGTGTAACCCTATCCCTCTCCGGTGTCTATATAAACCGGAGGGTTTTAGTCCATAGGACAACATACAGAACAACAATCATACCATAGGCTAGCTTCTAGGGTTTAGCCTCTCCGATCTTTGTGGTAGATCTACTCTTGTACTACCCATATCATGAATATTAATCAAGCAGGACGTAGGGTTTTACCTCCATCAAGAGGGCCCGAACCTGGGTAAAACTTTCTGTCCCTTGCCTCCTGTTACCATCCGGCCTAGACGCACAGCTCGGGACCCCCTACCCGAGATCCGCCGATTTTGACATCGACACCCTCCCTCGCCAGATCCACGTGCTCGATCGCGTCCGTCGCCATTCGTCGCCCACCACCATGACGACCACCTTCCCCAGTGCTCCTCCGCGGCGACCATCTTCCCCCGTTCGTCGTCGTTCGTCGCCCAACACCGCAGTGACCACCTTCCCCCGTTCGTCGCTGTTCGTCGCCCAACACCGCGGCGACCACCTTCCCCCGGTGAGCTCCGCCTCCTCTCCCCTCTTCCTTCCCTACCTCTTCCGCCACCGTCGCCTCCTCTCCCGACTCATTTCTCTGGTGCTCTCCTCCATCTCTGATCAGAGACCGCTAGGGCACTGTTGGTAAGGGAGCAACGACCATCTCCAACCCTTCTTGCTTCCCCTTGGAGGAGCAGTCCAGGAGGGGGCTTCGTCGGCGAGTCGTCGGCCTCATCGCCAACGGTGACCTCGGGCTCCTCTCGGCGGGTATTCAAGGTAAATTTCTTACCTTTGGACTGCTTCTTCAAACACTACACATCTAGCTGGAAAGTATTAGAAGAACGGAGGTGCAGACAGAATTTAATGATAAGGATAAGGCACATCTAGATGATTGTTTCTTCAAACACTACACATCGGCCAACCAGCGATCACACTTAGCCAATTTAGCTGTTTGGTGGATGGAGTTGAATTTTGTCCATTCATGAAATTCTCTGCTTAACACCAAACAAAAGCATCCCTTGATACCATTTTTCTGTTGTTGTCTTGTTGCACATACACTGATTTCTCAAATAGTCAGTGATAGAATGTGGGCAATTTCATGTGGTCAATTTGTTGCATGTTAGAATACGATTTTAAAAGAATTTTTTCAATGATGACTTCTGTTGGGTAATGTGCATCTTCGGGTGCTCTCCATTTTAAGTTGCAAAATAGGACTAGTTCTTCAAATAATTAGACATCCTATTGTATGAACTGCATGGCTGGATGATTGGATTTGCATTTAGTAACATTTTCAGTCATGGTTGTCATACAAATTGTACTCGTATCTTATTTTTCGTTATAGATGAAATTGTGCATCACGACATCTGTATATGTCCCAGAGTTTAGTTATGTTTTCTTATGTCTTGTGTCATGTAGGATCTACTGTTTTGAAGGCGATTATAAGTGCATGGTTAGTTACTGTCATGTGGGATCTACTGAATTGTTAGTTACTATTGTCAATGATGTGATTAACCCTCTGAAAAAAGCATGTCCCTTACTGCTACTGCTCAGCAGTGACTGTGTCTCTACATTGCTGTAGAGGCGACTCTAAATATGTTCTACATACATGCAAGTATGGACTGTTATTGTGTTCCCGGCTTGCTGCTTGAGCCATTGCTGCTTTGCTATTGCTGCTGCCACCTGCTGCTACGGTTTGCAGGGTCAAATACCCCTTTCTCCTGAAATGTTGATTTATTTCCGTTTCGGTTGAGAATGGGGCACTCTTACGTCAAGAAAATTAGCAAATGTCATGCCCAATTTTCTTAACCTAGAAGGTGCTCGATTCTCAACCGAAACAAAAATTAATCAGCATGAATGGCTTTTACCTGGGAGCATTGTTCAGCATTGCTTATATCTGCGCATATGGTCTATTTGTTATTACTACAGCACCATGTATTTTTCTGATGATGGCAGTTTGGTGCTTGTCTGTAGTCAAATAGGAGTAAAGGATCACAGCTTTGTCTGTTATGTGTAATCACCTATAAACTTTGACAGTTGTTATAAATTAAAGAAAATAAGTAACTGAGGCTTGCAATCCTCAACCAAATGCAAGTAGTTGGCTGAACTTAAACACTAGGCATACATGATTTCCACAACTTACAGCTAAGCAAGCAGCTAGCATTTCCCTTTGCTTTTGGCACTTGAGGTTGTTCAAGTAAAAGAAGAAAGAAATGTTGAACTAAAGGTACTAGTGGGGTGCCTAATGATCACCCAACCATTTCGAAGACTTCTTTCAATGTGCAATCTGTTTTAAATGCCACGCTACCACAAAGGTGTACACCACACATGTATGCAAATGCAAGCATGGCACCTTCCATTAGTGAAATACCACAATCTGTGGCAAGCACATTGTTTTCATGGAGGTTTAAGCGATAAAAAGTACAAACCCGAAATTAGTTGTCAAATAAAAGCAGGAACTTTATGGAACTTAGCATGAACCCCACTCACTCACTCAGCTTTCAGGTTAGAGTGATTGATACAGTATATTCCAGTGAAAGACCTAAGGAGACTACTGTAGTGCCCTCACACACATTCGGCTTAAGAACACAACAACACTGTTGCATTATTCCACTGCTACTTGCTAAAGCTAGTATGAATGTGTGACCCTCTAGCTTTAGCAATAGTGCACTTAGTAGGATAGAAAATATATAACATGCAATAGTGCACATAGTAGGATAGCAATAGTGCACTTGGAATAATCTTTTGGGTAAAGGGGTGTTTATAACCTGTAATGTGAAAATATATAGGATAGAAGAATAGATACTACCCTGATCTCATCCAATAACTCTAGTAGCCTTTTTTCCTATTTAGAGCAAACATGGCCGACAAGGATGAGGCCGGTGGTTCGGGCAAGAAATTCTGGGAGCTGTCCCAGGAGATGGAGCAAGAACCTCACCGCTATTAGGACGCCGCGGAAGACACCGATCCCGACTACACAACCCCTAGTGGCATCGGGGATGACACCACTGATGGTGCCGCCGGGGATGCTACCACTAATGATGGCAGCGAACGGACAGATGGCAGCCAACCGAAGAGGCAACGGAAGGACCGATGCCCGAACATGCTCGGCACCGTCAAGGAGGAATTTACTGAAGTGTCCTCCAGTGGGCAACCAACGGCGCCCAAAGAATTAGTCAGTGGGTACGCGGGACAACTCGGGTGCATTCTCCGGAGAACCATCTCGATCAACACCGAGAACCTAAGGCATCGTGACCGAGGGAATTTGCGCAACCTCCTCTTCACAAAGCTGCACGAACGATACAAGTTCCCCGGTGACTTCGCAAACACACGCCTCTCAGGGAATAAAGTGAACAGTGCCGCCCTCACGAAGATGAGCACGGCCCTCGCTACTTGGAGAGCCGTGGTGAAGAGAAGGATTCTAAGTGGTGATAGTTATGAGAAGATCAAGGAGACATATCCTTCGATCAGCAAAGCTGACTACATGGAGTTCAAGATCAAGTGGGAGAGCAACGCATCCGCGGAATCAAGTCAGTGGTGGAAAGATATGCGGGAGTTGAACTTAGGGGTCCACAAAATCGGTCACGGCGGTTACACAGTGCCAGAACCTATATGGGACAAGGAGGACACGGAGCATGCCGAGCAAGGCCTGCCGCCCCTCTTTGATAAATGCCGTGACAAGCAGACCAGGAACTATGTCAGGGCCCGGTACAAGGTGGACCCGGTAACACATGAGCTTACCACGGATCCGAAGACCAAGGCGCTTGAGCTTGTTCTGGTAAGGAATACACCCCCACGTAATTAGCTCCATATGGTTGCATTCTAATTAATGAAGCCAAATTTCTAAATGGTTCACGTTCCTTCCGCAGGAAACTGAAAAGCAGTAGCACGGGGTCATCTCAGAGATCCCCGTCTGGCCCTTGGGACACCACTTTAAATAGGTTGTTGAACGTAATGAAACACAAGGATAAGTTTAGTAAGCCGTCGTCAGCTGGTCGTGTGGCCAACAAAGGCTTGTCCATGAAAGGGTCGGAATACTATACTGCTAGGCGAAAGGAGAGAAAGACCAGCTCGAAATGCCAGGAGCGCGAGGTTCAAGAACTGAAGGCACAAGTGGCGCGGATTCTGGAGATAGTCGAAGAGCAAGTGCGAGACCAAGTGGGAGCGACGATCACCGCTGCCTACCTCTCTTGAGGGGCTGCGGGGGTGGATTGCGGTAGGCAAACAGGGGCCGCCCCTGATTCCCAGCTTCATGGGCAGCAACTCGCACAATGCGTCGGCGCCATTGGTGTCTCCGGTGACGGCACCGACATTGGAGCTTAATGCACCCTGGTGTGGGAAGAATACACCGGCCGGCACCTCTGCAGCAAGCGGCCCCTCCATCACTTGCACACCCGCCGTTGGCGGTGCCTCGACATTAGCCGAGCTCGACGCCATCACCGTAACTAAGCCTCGGCCGATCACTTCATATCCTTGCCTTTGACTGGGCATCCCTGACGCCCTACATGTTTTCGCAAGGCGCCGCCAACGTTCCATGCACTCTCCTACACTTTGTGGACGGCAAGTTGATCGATGTCGCCAAGGCCAGAATCATTGAACCGGGCAGCCCTGTGTTCCACGGTAATCCGATGCCACCCACCGTGTATAGGGTTCAACTGGTTCGGGTGCTGCGGGGCTGCGATGACTTGTTACCTCCGTATCGACCCCCTAGGGCCGACGAAGATGATGTGATGACCCTCAGTGCCTGCTTAGGCTAGTCCATGCTTTGTTCGAAGAGCCAAATTCGTTTGGGGCGGGGGGCACCACCCCACAGACAACACCACCAGTCATGCCGGCGCCAAGCCATGGCAAGACCGCCGCAACGCTACCGCCGTCAGCCGATCCAGACATGCATATGGCACCAGATCCGGACGACGACAACGGTACATTTACCAATGTCGATAAGTACTTCAACTAACATGGGTATGGTGACGAATTCTTGGGGCCTCCTTCTCAAGAACCCAACCCTGCAAAAGACGATTGTGATCTAGCTGGTACCACGGAGAAACCCAATTGCAACAAGCGTTGTCTGGCGTTCAGTTCTCAGGAGACATCTCTAGCTGCCACCTTCACCGAGACTAAAATAGACGAGGTGCGAAATATTATCAGCCCCAACACACTCAAGAAGGTTGTCTCTGAGCAGAACTCGATCCCATTACAGCAGAAGAAGCAGAAGGGACGAAAAATAAAAAATAACAAGGGTGCGAGCCAGTCAGCACCGAGTACGATCCGTGCTCAGGACGGGCCACCAGTACCTAAGGATATCTCGAGGAGGGTGCATGTGGTGGGTAGGCCGATGCTACCAACTAATCTGCTCAATGCTGCAACCGGTGCTACGCGGAGTCTGCATGATAGTGCTCTTTCTATGGAGAAGTGGCGTCTCTCCGAGAATGATGTGGCATACCCCGTTTTTGTGGCCAAGGTGCCAGAGGGCAAAGACTTGTCGATAGCACCAATGGGCATATGATTGTCCTGCGGTTTGATGACATCTTCGCTATGTTTAACCTTCATCTGCTACACTACACCTTCATTCGGCTATATTCGCTCAGTATGGAGGTGCGGATCATTAGAGACAAGACCCCGGACATGTGGATAGTCGACCCCTTCTACATGCGTGCCAAGATGTTGGGCAGCGTTGGGGACCGGCAAGTCGCGAGTTCATACCTCGAAGGCGTCATTCTGGCGAACCCAGATAAGGATAACTTCCTCGTGCCTTACTTTTTCGAGTAAGTCATCCCCTCACCGCCCCGTAACATATGATTTCTCAGATTTCGATCGTTCTTTTTTTCTTCTAACATTCTGTGTTTTGTGCAGTGGCACACATTGCACACTCATCCTCTTAAGCCTGAAATATTCCATGGCCACGTATTTCATCCTCTTAAGTTCTTGATGATGCTCTCCCCGGCTACGCCAAATCTGGAGGCACCTTCAGGAGGCCAATTTGTAGGTATGGCAAGCACGTGATCACCTACGTAACGACGTTCCCCTGTGTCAAGCAGCCTCCTGGCAGTCAAAAGGATGCCTACTACGCCCTCCATCTCATGCAGGCGATTATACAGGACCATAATCACCTTCTGCTACCAAATAATCTCAAAGATTGGGCCGCACGCTTGTCGGCAATCCAGGACGTGGACATCAGACAAGAATTCTTTCGCATCTAGTCGGAGTTTGCGTAAATCATCTATCAAGATGTCCTTCATACCTCGGGGTAGTTTTACCTCAAATATCAACTGTCCAACATTGAAATAGAAACAACGCTACAAATGTAGGCTAACAACAATCACGATTTCATGACCATCACGAAAGACGGCGGCTTCATCCACGCTCCGGTCCCTGAGTCGAGTCGAAAGTATTGATGCTATGTAGTTCTGAAATATCGAATAGCTCATGTTGTAATTAAATTTTAATGAACTTGTATGTCTCTTTAGTTTGGACAGTCATTCAACTTATATGTAATCGGTGCTATTTATTGGTAGGACCATGAATCGTGCTATTAATGTGTCGCTTTTCTCTTCCGATCCTTTTGTTGCATACTTATATATTGCTTATATATTATCTGTGAATTGCTACAAACGTTTTTTTTGTCTAGTGCCGTCGTATGTCGTGTACAAGGGTAAGGTTCCCAGAGTCTACAACGACTGGGAGGAGTGTCGGAGACAGGTTCACCATTTCAGCGGTAACAGTTACGAAGGGTAAACCACTAGGGCGGAGGCGGAAGCTAGATACGCGCTTTATCTAGCGGGAGAGAGGAGGAAGCGGAGGAGGAGCCGGATGAAGACCAGTTTCTATGTGATGCTCATCGTGACCGCAACTCTGTTCTGTGTGATGGTAGTTTAGATGATCGATATCGACTTTGTAATGTGACGACAAACTCGGCTAATATGATGAACTTTGCTAATGTCTCGAGACCTAAACTTGGCTAATATTTGAACTTTGTTTGCTATTTCGAATTTGGAGACTAATATGATAAATTCTATTGTGTGATGTTTATATTCTGTGTTGTCATGTATTTTGTAACCTATGCAAATACCAGAAAAGCAAAAAATAATAATTCTTAATATTCATAGTAGTGGCGCACCGTATTGAGAATTAGTGGCGCACTAAGATAAATACCAGTGGCACATTATCGGGCATAGTAATGGCGCACTTGGGGCATAGGTGAAGGAAAATATGGCCCCTAGTAATGGCGCACCATATTGAGCATTAGTGGCACACCAAGGCTAAATACCAGTGGCGCATTGTGGGGCATAGTAATGGCGCACTTGGGGGCATACGTGAAGGTAAATATGGCCCCTAGGAGGCATAGTAATGGCGCACTGTTGGACATAGTAATGGCGCACTATGTGGTGCGCAACTATTATATGGGATACTAATGGCGGACCACAGGTGCGCCGTTACTATTTGTTACTAGTGGCGTGTTAATAGTGGCGCACCTATAGTGCACCATTAATAGCAAAAACTGGTGCGCCACTAACAACCTTTTTTCTAGTAGTGAATGTTTTTTACGAGCTTCGATATTCCAACTTGCGAAAGGTTCCCAGAACTCGAGTTTGCTGCTGAAGGAAACATTGTTCAACTCCAGTGAACAATGTTTGGTCGTGAACTGCCAACCACCTCCAATGAGAGTATTCCAGAAGCTACCTCATTAAGTCTTGAAGCCATTTAGTCAAACAAAGCTGGTTCCCTTTCACACCTAAGCTGGTGCCAGAAGCTAGTTCTCTTTCACACCTATCCAGGGGAGTTGTCCCAATTATAAATAGGCTAGCTCTTCCCTTCGTTGGGGACTTTTGCCATTTCTATCAAAGACCAAAGACATAGACTCCTCCTAAGATTGGAGAGCTGTTGTTATCCTTGTTCTTCTGATTCCTTGAGAAATTGCTCCTAATTCATGCTCCACGACTACATCGTGTTGTGTGGATCAGAGTTCGTGGTTTCCTTTGTGGATTGCACCTATCCCACGCTCCATGACTTGAGCATGGTTGTGTGGGGTAGTATTGCGGGTTGTGGATCGGCAAATATTCGGATTGCAAGCTTCGGTGAGCCTCCTCCTCGTCGGATCATAATCTCTTATTTTCCATTTTCTGGCTGCTTGCAGCTAGTTATCCCCATCTGTTTATAGATCCAACGCCGTGAAGATCGGACATCCGCTTGAACTCCCTCTTCTCCGAAGATGGGGTCACATCATCTGGTATTCAGAGCAAGGTTTACACGATAGGATATGTATCTTTGTTGCTAGATCTATCCTTTTTAGTTTGGTTTTCTCCATCCTAGAGTCTAAAGCCAAAACGCCACAAAAAATCCAAGCCTTTTTTGCTGAGATCTAATTGTTTGCTTTCCTCTTTGTGTTTGCACCAAGTTCTATCCAAAGTTGCTGCTGTTTTTCCTTGAGTTTTGTTGTTGGATGTTTTGAGTTGCAAAAAAAGAGGAAAAAAGAGAGATAGAAAGAGTGAAAAAGGAGCAAAAAAATAGAAGAGAAAGTGTTGAGCAACTATGCAATCATATTCAGTTTGGTGAGAAATTTCAGAAGTTGAAGTGGCAAGTGTTGCACCTCAAACGTGGTGCAAGGATCTACAAACATTTTCTTGATTATATGGTTTGCATCGATTGGATCTCAGCACTAGCCCTCCCTTTTTACCCCACCCAGATCCACCTAGAAACCGTCAGCTTCCTTCCTTTCATTCGCCCGTCCACTCCTGATTTGCTACTTCCTCACAGCCTCCAAGGAATCATTAGAATTTGGGTAAGCAAGAAGGTGTGCTGAGTGATTTCCACATATTTTTCTTTTTCCACTTGTTTCCAAGAGCTAACATGACAGGATCCAACTCGAGTGTGGAAGATGATCTCCCAAAAACTCACGCAACACTTGGTGATATGATTGAGGAGAGTATAGTTGCAGCTATGCGCATGATGTTCGGTGGTCGTCTTCCTATCGCGGGTAATGGGGATCAACATCAACACAACCCTGCTGCCTCGCTGGCTGCCGACAACCGGCAACGGCAAGGAAACAACGATCACCATGTTGGTCGTGGAAGAGCGGCAGGAGATGCTGCACATGACGCCCCAGCTGTTGGTGCTGAACGGAGGCGTGGCAACTTGGCTGCACCCCGTGAGGGTGAGCTGCATGGAGGAGAATCTCGCGGGTGAGGCCATGACCCCCGCGGGTTTGCTACTGATCACCGGCGACGAGCGACACGTGATCATGATGCCATCTTCCTTAAAGATCTCTCCGAGCATGGTGACGAAGATGAAGGCATGGGGGACTATGAACCCTACTCCCCGCCTCTCTGTGGTGCTGTTTTTGGTCGCAATGGTCATCATTATGACCGTCGTGATCAGGATGACCATGACAACCAAGCGAGAGTGAAGCTACATGTGCCATCATTCACCGGAAAAGAGGACTCAGATGCATATATTGAGTGGGAAGAGAAGTGTGACCAAATCTTTCACATCCATGGTTTTCTGAAGCCAATAGAGTTGATCTTATTGTTATGGAGTTCTCTGGTTATGCTCTTACATGGTGGAATCAGCTGCATGACGATCGGTTGATGTCAAGCAATAATCATATCCGCAGCAGGACCTTGATGAAGGAAGTCGTGAGGCGCTGTTTTGTTCCATCATACTATGAGAGGCAATTGTACAAGCGGTTGCAGGGGCTCACTCAAGGTTCCCGCACTGTTGAGGAGTACTATAAAGAGATGGAGGTGCTGCTGATTCGGACAAGAACCCATGAAAAAGATGAGGCAAAAATGGCAAGATTTTTACATGGGCTGAATGATGAAATATCAGATTTTGTGGAGATGCTTCCTTATGATACAATACAAGATGTGGTACATCAAGCTATAAGAGTTGAGAAGAAGAATATGCATAATGGTCATACTCGTGCTTTCCAAGGCCACATCACACTACAAAAAAAATACACTTCCATGATGATACGTGTTTGTCATAGTAGGTCACATTTTCTGTCATGCATGTACATCAATGACAAATTTATGACAGAATCAAGATAGTCATACTTGTGCTGTCGTAGAAGTGTTCCATGACATTACCAAAATTATCATCATGGAAGTGTCCACTTCCATGACGACAAATCGCGTCACAGAAGTGCTTTCGTCAAGGGTGACCGACATGTGGCATCCACCGTAACGGAACTCCGTTAAGCTATCGGGTCCGGTTTTGGATCTGATAACCCGTTAACAACCTCGACCAATGGGGATTTTCCACGTGTAAAATCATCATTGGCTGGAGGAAACACGAGTCAGCTCACCGTTGGGACAGATGTCATCCACTCATTGGACCCAAAGTGCCTATGATACGTCGACACGTGGCACGGCCCAACAGAGGCCCATTCCTGTGAAAAGTCCGGCCTGTTTGACTTGGTCAAAAGGTGGCGGGACAGTCCACGGCAAGCCTGTTAACGGCTTGTTCGCATATAGCCCATTTACAGCCCATTAACCCAGGGCCCGTTTACGGCCTATCCGAATTAGGCCCAGTAGCGTCATCTGAGCCGTCCAATATAATTCCAGCCCGTTTTAACATCCGGCCCATGTATAGCCCATGACGTCTTTCGACCCATATGAGGCCCTTATTACTCTTGGCCCATTAACGGCCCATGGTAAAACTGGCCCGTAATGAATAATGTATCACTTTATAGCCATTAACGGCACATGGTGAAACTGGCCCATAATGAACAGTGTATCACTTTATGCCAATTAACGACCCATTATTCCGTTGGGCCGTTTCCAGCCCATATTATCATTTGGCCTTCTCGGGGCCCATTTATTCTTGGGCTCATTTCCACATTCTTTTACTTACGACCCGTTACTGTCATTTTCTTCTTGTGGGTCAAATTCAGCCCGTGGTTACAGTCGGCCCGTTTGTGGCCCGTTAATATGTCGGGTCGTTTTCATAGCGTCATCAAAATACGGCCGATTAACGATGGCCCGTTATGATCGGCCCATGAACGATTTCAACTCTAGCCCATTTACGACCATAATGTGGTTTGTCATTGGCCCATGTTTGGCCAACCGATCATACGGCCCGTAGAAGGCCCATTGATGATACGTCCCATAGAAGGCCCATTTTTTCCACGACCCGTATAAGGCCCATTGTTTCTACGCCACGTAGAAGGCCCACTGTTTCTACGGCCCTTAGAAGGCCCATTGTTTCTACGTCCCATAGGAGGCCTATGTTAACTACAGCCGGTGGGCACCAAAGTTCGCCACCAGTGCAAATATAGGGAACACCCTACACTATACAAAAAATGCTTGTTGTTTTCTTCAGCCGGTGGTTGCACGTTAAGAACAAATTTTCTATTGCACCAAAACAAATGGCAACTATACAACAAAAGGAAGGTTGCCATAAAAGTTAACAGTCTAGCAGATAAATGCACCACCAGAAGTTCAGAAGCTCTGTTCATTTGACCCGACTTTTACGTTTTCATGCTGTAATGTCCGATGAAGCACCATAACCTTCGCCTTCAATTCTCCTAGGCTCATGAACAACATAGCAAATGTCTGATAGTATGGTTTCAAACAATGTCTCTCCTTGTTTCACAAAGGGTCTCTGTTAGGGAATCGACTTGTGTCTGGAGTGCAGATACAACATTGTTTTGAGCTTGCATATCTTGATCATGAGGCAGTTTGGACGAGATTGCCTTAACAACCAAGCCAGTATTATGCAGGAACGTGCTTTTGGCACTATTAGTGGACAGGTACTGACCCACTGCAACAAGAGATGACATTGCGGTTATAGTTGCCTCGCCACCTTCAGAAGGTGGCGGTTCCACCATTTTTTCCATAGCTCGCTGAAAAGTTGTGGTTTTACATTAGTAGTACTAGAACAGAAGATATTAAGGAGGCAGCAAAACCAAACAAAATAGCTTTGGTCTATATACAGAACATATTCTGGTGAACCCATGTAAAATAATAGTTGTATTTTATTGCAAAGTACATAATAAAATCAGGTTACAAACATATGACCATGTACCATCACTACTATATTGTCTATTTCTTCAAATTGTATTGAGGGCTAAGGATAAAGAGACAAAGTTTATAATACGGTAAGCATAGTATGACATCATTCATATCACAAAACAACTTAGAACAGACAAACATGCAATTGTAACATTGTGTGGGCAAGTCCAACATGGAACTAGATTACAGGTCAAGATCAAATGAACATCGCTCCTCTCTTTTAAACCTTGTAAGGTGCAATGATACGCTAAGACAATTGTGTATAAAATTGAAAAGAGTAATAGACATTAGCTACAAACCATGTAGTTCAAGGCACAAGTCAGACTAACTAGTAGTTAAAAGGCATGAGGATTAAGGACTTACAACAGCGGCTTTGACTGGTGTAGTCATGCCCTTCTTCTTGTTGGTGTGACAGTCCTTGAAGAATTCCACAACATTTGGTTCAGGTACTTTTTGTTCCTTGCGGGCTTTCATCTGCATTTGGAACAAGTCAATATAGATCTGATAATATGGTACAGTGAAAAGAGTGAAACACCGGCTAATTACAAGAGCCTCGCAGTGTGCAATATAGCTACGAGATCCTGTCATCTATTGGAATTTCACTTTCATACGGTTGGCCTTGTTCTTTGAACAGTTCACCTACAAGAAGATAGATTTGTGTGGCACATGCGTAAATAGGACTTCAACATGTGATCTGATCACATATATAATGTACCTGATACTTCAGATCGGACCAGTGTTTAACGAGGCCTCTCCATTCTTCATCAGATATATTTTCCAATGGAGATGTTTGGGCAAGTTCACTGTTAGCCTTGCCTTCAAATTTAGTTTTCCTCAAGTTATACTGATAATGTCGCAGAGAAGACTTGAAAACATGGGTGCAAGCTTGTCTGGTTACATCATCTTGGCTATCCAGCTTGAACCTCATCTATTGAAAATTATGGGAGTCTCATTATCAGCAACCTAGAAAGTATTGGACAGAGTAAGACGATGTTACTAGTTTCCATACATAACCATACTTATAGATAAATGGTCGAGGAAGGTGTTGAACTGGGTTTCGTCTTTGTCATTCCCGTGCTGAATCCATGTTGGGAGGATACGTACATGACACCTAACAGTAACCGATGCCTCTGATACTAACTTGGTTGAATCTGTAGCATCACGTGGCCTTTTTAAACCTACCTCAAAACGGATCTCCATTCTTCCTCCTCTAGATTTAGTTAACCTATCGAGCATTATCCATGATGTTTGTTTCCTCTTGTGCCTAGGTGCTAGTCCAACAACAAACATATGAAGTGTTAGTGTACATCAAACTGTGAGACTACATATAAAGAAGCATGCAACTGTAACTTGACTCCAGCAACTACCTTCTTGCTGTTTAGGCTCACAAAGTTCATCTGATCTTGCTAACTCATCTTGTACCAAGAGTGCTTCGGAAGTAGTGTCAGGTGGCAAGGGAGCTTGGGAACATGCTGCTAGCTGAGTTGACCAACGAGTAAATCATGCAGCTGGTGGTACTGTGGAAGGTGTTGCAACAACTAGGGTTGTCTCTGCTTGTTTGGTTGCAGCTATTTGTTTTTGTTTGGCTTGTTCTGCAGCTCGTGTAGCACGGGATACCCTATCGGTACAATTTTCCACTGGACTTTGACCTTCTATTGCACCATCAGTACCAGCAGAATATGCATGATTGTTCCGCTTCCCTTTCCCTATCGTTCTGTCTTGCTTCCTCTTTCTCTGTGCCATGTTAAGTCAAGCCGACAATAAAAACAAATAACAATTTAGATCTTCAGAACAAATGTACTTTCATGTAAGAACATGGTGTGATAGACAGATATTGTATGTTCTAGAAATAGGAACACGTGTCTTAGTCACAAGTATAATGTGTAAAGTAAGCAGATGAAATTCAACAAAATTAGAAGCAACAGAAGGTAGACATCATACATAACATGCAACCACATATAACAGTGCCAAGTTAGAGGGAGCACCTGTGATGGTGCACTAGGGGAGGCGTGCTCATCACCAACACAGCTACGTTGAGTGTTTATGCATGTGTTGTCTTGGAAATCATCTTCGGTGGATGGAGGAGTAGAATCTGTAGAGGCCCTCCATTTGGAAGGAGCATCTTCATTAGCTGCCTTGCTAACTTCCTTCCGCTTTATTGATTTTTAATTGTCAAGTAAAACTGACAAGAAAAAGCAATAAAATTCACTCTTCAGAACTCATTCGTGCATGATACTAACAATCACTACTTTGATGTAAAGGCAAACACATGATTCCATGATGGAATAATACGAAAACAGGACGACATGGCATATTCACAATTGTTTGTGTAAACTAAACAGGACGGCATGGCGTATTCACAACTATTTTCACCAAATAAGAAGCAATGCAAGGTAGAAACCACGTGAAAGATGCAACCAATATGACTCTTCCAAGTTAAAAGTGTGCTATAAATCATATCAAAGATGCAACTAATATCACACTGCATATACTGAAGGTGTCTCGTCATATTGATTTATGCGGGATACAAAAAACAATAGTTTTATGTGAGAACATGCTTAATAGACAGATGTACTATGTACTAAATACAGGAAGGCATGTCACATTAACATGTATAATGTATACGCTAAGCAGAATAGCACATGCAATTTAACCAGATTGGAAAATTACAATCTTGACACCATATGCAACGTGCAACCACATATCACGCTGCCAAGTTAGAGCAAGCACCTGCGATGCTAGTGTAGGGGAAATGCGGTAATCAACTACAGAGCTACATTCACTATATTCATCTAGCCTTGCTGTTTCTTGAGAATCATGCCGGGATGCTGACGCTGCATTCTTTAAATGAGGAGTAATCCACTTGCCTGACTGCCTCATCATAAGTGATTGACGAGGGATACACAAGAACATTAGTTCGATGTAAGAACATGGTTAATACACAGATGTACAAGTATGTAGCAAAAACAGAAAGGCATGTCATATTAAAAGGTATAATGTGTAAGCTAAGCAGATGCAATTTAACCAAATTGGAAGCAATACAAGCTAGACATCCGGCTGGAGCGGTGAGCATGATCATCTAGGACCTAAGAGCCTGGTGGGAGGCGGGTTGCTTCGCCACCATTGCGGATTTTTAGTTGGCTTCCAGGTGATGCCTCTCTTTGCTAGGCTTGTCACTGGCTCGGCTAGTGCCCTGACTAGCTATTTGTCTTCTGGTGCTCACGGGATGGTGGTTCATATAAAAAATATATCTTTCCTTATCTTAATAAAGACCAACTTAGGCCTTTCGAATACAAGCTAGACACCATATGGAACATGCAACCACATATGACACTGCGAAGTTAAAGCAAAGCACTTGGGATGGTGGTTCATTGCGAGCGAGGTCATCAACTCTAGAGCTATGTTTACCGTCTCCATCTGCTGACACTGCACCTGTTATAAGGCTGAAACGTGTCTGCCCTATCCGCGCACGATGCTGGAGCGACCTCTCTCTTTTATTTTTTGCTTCTCTCATAGCAGCAGAGTCTGAAATACCTTTGCATAAAAACACAATAGCGAGAGTATGGGTGAAGTGTGTGCAGAACTAGTGCACTATAAAAGTAGCAGATAGCAGGTGGCTGAAAAATAAATGACAGGTGACATATGATAGCTCTACAACATTGCATGGCAAATGATACGTCTCCAACGTATCTATAATTTTTGATTGCTCCATGCTATATTATCTATTGTTTTGGACATTATTGGGCTTTATTTTCAGCTTTTATATTATTTTTGGGACTAACCTATTAACCGGAGGCCCAGCCCAGAATTGCTGTGTTTTTGCCTATTTCAGGGTTTCAAAGAAAAGGAATATCAAACGGAGTCCAAACGGAATGAAACCTTCGGGAACGTGATTTTCTCACCGAACATGATCCAGGGGACTTGGACCCTACGTCAAGAAACAAGGGAGGAGGCCACGAGGTAGGGGGCGCGCCTACCCCCCCCCCCCCAGGCGCGCCCTCCACCCTCGTGGGCCCCTTGTTGCTCCACCAACGTACTCCTTCCTCTTATATATACCTACGTACCCCCAAACGATCAGATACGGAGCCAAAACCCTAATTCCACCGCCGCAACTTTCTGTATCCACGAGATCCCATCTTGGGGCCTGTTCTGTAGCTCTGCCGGAGGGGGTATCCATCACAGAGGGCATCTACATCATCACCATAGCCCCTCCGATGAAGTGTGAGTAGTTCACCTCAGACCTACTGGTCCATAGTAATTATCTAGATGGCTTCTTCTCTCTTTTTGGATCTCAATACAATGTTCTCCCCCTCTCTTGTGCAGATCTATTCGATGTAATCTTCTTTTTGCGGTGTGTTTGTTGAGACCGATGAATTGTGGGTTTATGATCAAGTCTATCTATGAATAATATTTGAATCTTCTCTGAATTCTTTTATGTATGATTGGTTATCTTTGCAAGTCTCTTCGAATTATCAGTTTGGTTTGGCCTACTAGATTGATCTTTCTTTCAATGGGAGAAGTGCTTAGCTTTGGGTTCAATCTTGCAGTGTCCTTTCCCAATGACAGCAGGGGCAGCAAGGCACATATTGTATTGTTTCCAGCGAGGATGACAAGATGGGGTTTTCATCATATTGCATGAGTTTATCCCTCTACATCATGTCATCTTGTTTAAGGCGTTACTCTGTTTTTATTAACTTAATACTCTAGATGCATGCAGGATAGCGGTCGATGAGTGGAGTAATAGTAGTAGATGCAAGCAGGAGTCGGTCTACTTGTCTTGGACGTGATGCCTATATACCTGATAATGCCTAGATATTCTCATAACTATGCTCAATTCTGTCAATTGCTCAACAGTAATTCGTTCACCCACCGTAGAATACTTATGCTCTTGAGAGAAGCCACTAGTGAAAGCTATGGCGCCCGGGTCTATCTTCGTCATATTAATCATCCAATACTTTGCTTTTTTACTTTGCTTTTATTTTACTTTGCATCTTTATCATAAAAATACCAAAAATATTATCTTATCATATCTATCAGATCTCACTCTCGTAAGTGGCCATGTAGGGATTGACAACGCCTTATCGCGTTGGTTCCGAGGATTTATTTGTTTTGTGCAGGTACGAGGGACTCGCGCGTTGCGTCCTACTAGATTGATACCTTGGTTCTCAAAAACTGAGGGAAATACTTACGCTACTTTGCTGCATCATCCCTTCCTCTTCGGGGAAAAACCAACGTAGTGCTCAAGAGGTAGGAAGAAGGATTTCTAGCACCGTTGCCGGGGAGGTTCGTGCAAGTCAAGATTTA
Source organism: Triticum urartu (assembly GCF_003073215.2). NCBI lineage: Eukaryota > Viridiplantae > Streptophyta > Magnoliopsida > Poales > Poaceae > Triticum > Triticum urartu. The sequence continues at coordinate 415,946,150 of NC_053022.1, read as the reverse complement.
ACTCCCGACAACGAGCGATTTCTGGCGCCGTTGCCGGGGAGTCTACGCAAAAGTCAGTATACCAAGTACCCATCATAATCCATATCTCCCGCATTACATTATATGCCATTTGGCTCTCGTTTTCCTCTCCCCCACTTCACCCTTGCCGTTTTATTCGCCCTCTCTCTCTATCCTCCCTCTCTTTTCCCGTTTGCCTCTTTTTGCCCGCTTGCTTTTTGTTTGCTTGTGTGTTGGATTGCTTTCTTATCACGATGGCTCAAGATAACACTAAATTGTGTGACTTTACCAATACCAACAACAATGATTTTATTAGCACTCCGATTGCTCCTCTTACCGATGCTGAATCTTGTGAAATTAATGTTGTCTTGCTGAATCTTGTCATGAAAGATCCATTTTCCAGACTTCCTAGTGAAGATGCCGCTACCCATATAAATAGCTTCGTTGATTTGTGTGATATCCAAAAGAAGAAAGATGTAGACAATGATATTGTTAAATTGAAGATATTTCCTTTTTCTCTTAGAGATCGTGCAAAAGCTTGGTTCTCCTCTTTGCCTAAAAATAGTATTAATTCATGGAATAGGTGCAAAGATGCTTTTATCTCTAAGTATTTTCCTCCCACTAAGATCATCTCCCTTAGAAATGATATGATGAATTTTAAGCAACTTGATCATGAACATGTTGCACAATCTTGGGAGAGGATGAAATTAATGATACGTAATTACCCTACTCATGGTTTGAATTTGTGGATGATTATACAAAATTTTTATGCCAGATTGAATTTTGCTTCTAGAAATCTTTTAGATTCGGCTGTGGGAGGCACTTTTATGGAAATCACTTTAGGAGAAGCTACTAAACTCCTAGATAATATTATGGTTAATAATTCTCAATGGCATACAGAAAGATCTACTAATAAAAAGGTGCATGCGATAGAAGAATTTAATGTTTTGAGTGGAAAGATGGATGAACTTATGAAATTATTTGCTATTAAAAGTGTTTGTTCTGATCCTAATGATATGCCCTTGTCTACTTTGATTGAGAATAATAATGAATCTATGGATGTGAATTTTGTTGGTAGGAACAATTTTGGTAACAACGCGTATAGGGGAAATTTTAATCCTAGTCCTTCTCCTAGTAATCCCTCTAATAATTATGGTAATTCCAACAAGAATTCTGATGGAAAATACAATAAGATGCCCTCTGATTTTGAATCTAATATTAAAGAATTTATTACTTTGCAAAAGAATTTCAATGCTTTGATTGAAGAAAAATTTCTTAAGATTGATGAGTTGGCTAGGAACGTTGATAGAATTTCTCTTGATGTTGATTCTTTGAAACATAGATCTATTCCACCTAACCATGATATCAATGAGTCTCTCAAAGCCATGAGAATTTCCATTGATGTGTGCAAAGAAAGAACCGCTAGGATGCGCTATAAGAAAGATGCCTTTATAAGACCGTGTTCTTCTAGTTCCTATGAAAATAAAGATGAAGATCTAAAAGTTATTGATGTGTCCCCTATTAAATCTTTCTTTTGCAATATGAATCTTAATAATGATGGGACTGAATATGATCCACCTTTACCTAGAAGGCGTTCCAAGAATTCGGAATTTTTAGATCTTGATGCTAAAATTGATGAAAGTGGGATCGAAGAAATGAAAACCCTAGATGTTGCTGAACCCACTATTTTGGATTTCAAGGAATTTATTTACAAAAATTTCTCTTTGATCGATTGTATTTCCTTTTTGCAATCCGTGCTAAATTCTCCTCATGCTTATAGTCAAAATAAAGCATTCACTAAACATATCGTTGATGCCTTGATGCAATCTTATGAAGAAAAACTTGAATTGGATGTTTCTATCCCTAGGAAACTTTATGATGGCTGGGAACCAACTATTAAAATTAAGATTAAAGATCATGAGTTTTATGTTTCATGCAATTTGGGTGCTAGTGTTTCCACGATTCCAAAGAGTTTGTGCGATTTGTTAGTTTTCCGTGATTTTGATGATTGCTCTCTAAACTTGCATCTTGAGGATTCCACTATTAAGAAACCTATGGGAAGAATTAATGATGTTATTATTGTTGCAAATAGGAAGTATGTGTCCATAGATTTTATTGTTCTTGACATAGATTGCAATCCTTCATGTCCTATTATTCTTGGTAGACCTTTCCTTAGAACGATTGGTGCAATTATTGATATGAAGGAAGGAAATATTAGATTCCTATTTCTGTTAAGGAAAGGCATGGAACACTTCACTAGAAAGAAAATTAAATTACCTTATGAATCTATTATGAGAGCCACTTATGGATTGCCTACCAAAGATGGCAATACCTAGATCTATCCTTGCTTTTTATGCCTAGCTAAGGCCGTTAAACGATAGCGCTTGTTGGGAGGCAACCCAATTTTATTTTTATTCCTTGCTTTTTTCTCCTGTTTAGTAATAAATAATTTATCTAGTCTCTGTTTAGGTTGTGTTTTTTGTGTTTAATTAGTGTTTGTGCCAAGTAGAACTGTTGGGAAGACTTGGGGAAAGTCTCGATATCTTGCTGTAAAAAACAGAAACTTTAGCGCTCACGAGAACTGCTGCAATTTTTATTTGGAAAGTGCTATTTAGTTAATTCTTTTTGCAGATGATTAATAGATAAATTACTCACGTCCAGCAATTTATTTGAGAATTGTTTCGGTACCAGATCTTGCGCTAGATACAGATTACTACAGACTATTCTGTTTTTGACAGATTCTGTTTTTCGTGTGTTGTTTTCTTATTTTGATGAATCTATGGCTTGTAAAATAGTTTATAAACCATAGAGAAGTTGGGATACAGTAGTTTTAACACCAATATAAATAAAGAATGAGTTCATCACAGTACCTTGAAGTGGTATTTTGTTTTCCTTTGCTAACGGAGCTCACGAGATTTTCTATTTTAAGTTTTGTGTTGTGAAGTTTTCAAGTTTTGGGTAAAGATTTGATGGATTATGGAACAAGGAGTTGCAAGAGGCTAAGCTTGGTGATGCCCGTGGCACCCCCAAGATAATCTAAGGACAACTAAAAGCCAAAGCTTGGGGTTGCCCCGGAAGGCATCCCCTCTTTCGTCTACTTCTATCGGTAACTTTACTTGGAGCTATATTTTTATTCATCACATGATATGTATTTTGCTTGGAGCGTCTTGTATGATTTGAGTCTTTGCTTTTTAGTTTATGACAATCATACTTGATGTACACACCGTTTGAGAGAGCCATACCTTATTTGGAATTTGTTAAAATACTCTATGTGCTTCGCTTATATCTTTTGAGTTATATAGTTTTGCTCTAGTACTTCACTTATATCTTTTAGAGCATGGTGGTGGATTTGTTTTATAGAAACTATTGATCTCTCATGCTCCACTTAGATTATTTTGAGAGTCTTAAATAGCATGGTAATTTTCTTAAATAATCCTAATATGCTTGGTATTCAAGAATAGTAAAAACTTTCTTATGAGTGTGTTTGAATACTATGATAAGTTTGATGCTTGATAATTGTTTTGAGATATGAAGATGGTGATATTAAAGTTGTGCTAGTTGAGTAGTTGTGAATTTTAGAAATACTTGTGTTAAATTTTGTGATTCCCGTAGCATGCACGTATGGTGAACCGTTATGTGATGAAGTCGGAGCATGATTTATTTATTGATTGTCTTCCTTATGAGTGGCGGCCGGGGACGAGCGATGGTCTTTTCCTACGAATCTACCCCCTAGGAGCATACGCGTAATACTTTGTTTCGATACTAATAGATTTTTGCAACAAGTATATGAGTTCTTTATGACTAATGTTGAGTCCATGGATTATACGCACTATCACCCTTCAACCATTGCTAGCCTCTCTAATACCGCGCACCTTTCGTCGGTATCATACAACCACTATATACCATCCTCAAAACAGCCACCATACCTACCTATTATGATATTTCCATAGCCATTCCGAGATATATTGCCATGCAACTTTTCACCGTTCCGTTTATTATGACACACTCCATCATTGTCATATTGCTTAGCATGATCATGTAGTTGACATCGTATTTGTGGCAAAGCCACCGTTCATAATTCTTTCATACATGTCACTCATGAGTCATTGCATATCCCAGTACACGGCCGGAGGCATTCATATAGAGTCATATTTTGTTCTAAGTATTGAGTTGTAATTGTTGAGTTGTAAGAAAATAAAAGTGTGATGATCATCATTATTAGAGCATTGTCCCAGTGAGGAAAGGATGATGGAGATTATGATTCCCCCACAAGTCGGGATGAGACTCTGGATGAAAAAAAGAGGCCATAAAAAAATGAGAAAAGACCCAAATAAAAAAATGAGAGAAAAAGAGAGAAGGGCCAATGCTACTATCCTTTTACCACACTTGTGCTTGAAAGTAGCACCATGATCTTCATAGTAGAGAGTCTCTCATTTCGTCACTTTCATATACTAGTGGGAATTTTTCGTTATAGAACTTGGCTCGTATATTCCAATTATGGGCTTCCTCAAATTGCCCTAGGTCTTCGTGAGCAAGCGATTTGGATGCACAACCACTTAGTTTCTTTTGTTGAGATTTCATATAATTATAGCTCTAGTGCATCCGTTGCATGGCAATCCCTACTCACTCACATGGATATCTATTGATGGGCATCTCCATAGCCCATTGATACGCCTAGTTGATCTGAGACTATTTTCTCCCTTTTTGTCTTCTCCACAACCACCATTCTATTCCACTTATAGTGCTATATCCATGGCTCACGCTCATGTATTGCGTGAAGATTGAAAAAGTTTTGAGAATGTCAAAAGTATGAAACAATTGCTTGGCTTGTCATCAGGGTTGTGCATGATTTAAATACTTTGTGTCGTGAAGATAGAGCATAGCCCGGCTATATGATTTTGTAGGGATAACTTTCTTTGGCCATGTTATTTGGAGAAGACATGATTGCTTTATTAGTATGCTTGAAGTATTATTATTTTTATGTCAATATGAACTTTTATCTTGAATCTTTCAGATCTGAATATTCATACCACAATTAAGAAGAGTTACATTAAAATTATGCCAAGTAGCATTCCACATCAAAAATTCAGTTTTTATCATTTACCTACTCGAGGATGAGCATGAATTAAGCATGGGGATGCTTGATACGTCTCCAACTTATCTATAATTTTTGATTGCTCCATGCTATATTATCTACTATTTTTGTCATTATTGGGCTTTATTTTCCACTTTTATATTATTTTTGGGACTAACCTATTAACCGGAGGCCCAACCCAGAATTGCTATTTTTTTGCCTATTTCAAGGTTTCGAAGAAAAGGAATATCAAACAGAGTCCAAACAGAATGAAACCTTCGGGAACGTAATTTTCTCACCAAACATGATCCAGGGGACTTGGACCCTATGTCAGGACACAAGGGAGGAGGCCACGAGGTAGGGGGCGCGCCTACCCCCCAGGCGCGCCATCCACCCTCGTGGGCCCCCTGTTGCTCAACCAACGTACTCCTTCCTCCTATATATACCCACGTACCCCCAAACGATCAGATACGGGGCCAAAACCCTAATTCCACCACCGCAACTTTCTGTATCCACGAGATCCCATCTTGGGGCCTATTTCGGAGCTCCGCCAGAGGGGGTATCCATCACGGAGGGCTTCTACGTCATCACCATAGCCCGTCCGATGAAGTCTGAGTAGTTCACCTCAGACCTATGGGTCCATAGTTATTAGCTAGATGGCTACTTCTCTCTTTTTGGATCTCAATACAATGTTCTCCCCCTCTCCTGTGGAGATCTATTTGATGTAATCTTCTTTTTGCGGTGTGTTTGTTGAGACCGATGAATTGTGGGTTTATGATCAAGTCTATCTATGAACAATATTTGAATCTTCTTGAATTATTTTATGTACGATTGGTTATCTTTTCAAGTCTCTTTGAATTATTAGTTTGGTTTGGCCTACTAGATTAATCTTTCTTTCAATGGGAGAAGTGCTTAGCTTTGGGTTCAATCTTGCGGTGTCCTTTCCCAGTGACACCAGGGGTAGCAAGGCACGTATTGTATTGTTGCCATCGAGGATAACAAGATGGGGTTTTCATCATATTGCATGAGTTTATCCCTCTACATCATGTCATCTTGATTAAGTCGTTACTCTGTTTTCATTAACTTAATACTCTAGATGCATGCTGGATAGCGGTCGGTGAGTGGAGTAATGTTTGTAGATGCAGGCAGGAGTCGGTCTACTTGTCTCGGACGTGATGCCTATATACATGATCATGCCTAGATATTCTCATAACTATGCTCAATTCTGTCAATTGCTCAACAGTAATTCGTTCACCCATCATAGAATACTTATGCTCTTGAGAGAAGCCACTAGTGAAACCTATGGCCCCTAGGTCTATCTTCATCATATTAATCATCCAATACTTTGCTCTTTACTTTGCTTTTACTTTACTTTGCATATTTATCATAAAAATACCAAAAATATTATCTTATCATATCTATCAGATCTCACTCTCGTAAGTGGTCGTGTAGGGATTGACAACCCCTTATCGCATTGGTTCCGAGGATTTATTTGTTTTGTTCAGGTACGAGGGACTCGCGCATAACCTCCTACTGGATTGATACCTTGGTTCTCAAAAACTGAGGTAAATACTTACGCTACTTTGCTGCATCATCCCTTCCTCTTCGGGAAAAAACCAACGCAGTGCTCAAGAGGTAGCAGCAAACAAAATTAGATTCTACTCCATATGATTTTGTAATATATGAGCACCGGAAATGCAGGTACTCGTCCAGGACACCACCACATGTGGTCATATGAAGATAGCAGTCGACTGAAAATAAATAGGTCAGTCGCATTTTTTAATGAACCGTCTGATCTATAAGGAACGGGCAGATGGCCTTCGTCTACCTCCTGCCAGTCACTACTGACGATCTTTCTCGAACCGCCAGCGACCACCGGCCCAGACCCCTGCCTCCGCCGCCCCGCCCTCCCCTCGACCTCACAGCACCGCCTTGCTTGGCAGCGGCCATCCTAGAAGAACACCGTACGTTGATGAGTACAGTGATGGAAAGAATTTCGTCCGCTGAAAGCGGATTGCATGAAGCCTTTATCAGTCTACTAACGGGCTTTGAGGTACATGCAATGATATACTTTTCGATAGTACCACACATTTAGGTGTGCCCTATGTAGATAGTAGCCCGTGAGACTCTGGTTGTCGTCGAGGACGGCGGCGAACAGAGGATCATAGTCCCAGGTAATAACCAAACCGCCTTTATGTGCAGGTGGTGGAAGCTCCGGTGGCTAGTCGGACTAATGATTTTGCCGAACTAAAGCGACAACTGGATGCGGCAGATGCCGACATCGAGCTTGTTAACAAGCATCTTGATGAGGCATAGGGTAAGTAATGGTTTTTGGTGAATGCCACATAGTAAGAGCAGCATGATGCCAGTATCTTTAATATGTTGTGACTGTAGATGGAGCTGCCACCGTGGAGACCCTTCGGGTGGAACTTTCCCGAGCCAAAGAACAAGCAAGAAGTGGTAATGCGGGTGCTTTGAAGGCAGCCGAAGAGTTAAGAGCCGAGAAGGCCGCGCATTGCGAGAGCAAAGAGAAGATGGACAAGATGGCTGTGAAGTTAAAAGACACTGCCGACCGTTCCAGTTCCTTGAAGAAGAGAACCGAGCGAAGGCAACGGACCTTGAAAAGGCCACGGTGGTGACCAAAGACACCCGCTCAGCTATGAGGGCGAAGAAGGAGGAGCTGTGTGAAGCCAGGGATATTGCGGCTGGGAAGCCCTTTCTGCTGCGTAGGTAGTTCGGAGATCCGCGGTATGCCCCTCTGGATCGGCTATGGAGTTCGGGAGACGCATATATGGACTTGGCGGCGAGCGATGTCGATGCGGTCGAATACTTCCGAGATCAAATAGATGGTGAAGTGGACAAGATGTTCTGGTCGCAATTTAATGTTCCAGAGCATCCGCTTCCCTTGACTGATCAGCCAGCCGAATGGGCCGAACTCACTAGATTGTCCGGACTCGCCATGAGGTCTGTCATAGATCATCTGTGGCCAGAGAAGCCAAAGCCGAACAGCTATTTTAGCTTAGTGCAGATGTTCCTTGGTGCGGTGCCGCGCATCAATGGCCCTTGCCCGTGTCAAAGCATACTGGGCGAAGATGGATGCTACCACTGTTGCGGCGCAGGGTTCGGCCATAGGCCGAGTGGCTGCCGAGCACTAATTTGAAGAAGTTCTTGAGGGTGCTCGTTTGATAGAGGCCTAGTGCTCGAAGAATATTATGTTTGAGTGACATGTATTCCCATTGTAAACACAATGTTTTTATGTAATTTATTAAGGCTGTATTTATACTTTTGCCTGAAAGTAATATGATGCCTCCTATGCGGCCGTTTATGTATATATATATATAACCTGAAAGATTGCAGTCGTCGGCTTCAAACCCCACGCATATAATGCGGGGGTGCTAACAGAAGACGCATGTTCACACTTAACCCAATGTCTTGGTCCTATTAAGGAGGTGATAGCGCAGCGAACGAGGCAACCGGACTATAATGCGTTAACACTTTCACTTAGTCATAGGAGTTTGACGGTGGGGTACTATATAGCCCCTGGTGGCTCCGCACTCTCCCGGATTCGGGGTGCGTATATGCCTGGCCGGGAAACGGCTCTTCGTTAAGGCGGAGGAATTCTAACATTCCGATAGGTCATCGAGTGGTTGACCAGTCTCGCGCTATATCATGACAGTCATTTTTCTACTTTCTCTACTGAGGTGCTCGTCCGGATGAACCAGGGCACAATCGTAGTAGTTCTACTGGTGCTGCCTTAGCCGATAGAGCGGAATGTTAGGCACCAAAACAAAGGAGCCGGGCAAACCCAACATTTGACCAAAGACATGATTCGGAGCTGATGCATATAAGGCCAAACTCGCGACACCGAACACTCCCTAAGGTATTCGGTCTTTATGGTATAAACCGGGCCTAAATGGTGCCCTTTGTAAGAAGCCCCTTGTGTCCAGGTACGTGCATTATTCTGACGTGGCCACATGCCAGGACTTCAGCATCCTTCTCAATTGTACTGAGAATCCGAGGGATGTGTATCAACAAGAGACAGTAAAAAAGGTTTACGCGGGGTCTTATTCTAAAAAGAATCCTTGGAACGGGTCCTTGCTGCACGTCTGCGCCTGTGTCTCCGCTGTGCCGTATCCTGAATGGGTGTAGCACGATGGTCATATGTAAAAGAGAGAAACTTAGGTGAAAAATTGTCGTGCAAAAAGGTAGGTTTAAAGAAACCATGCACAATTCAAGATGAGTAAAAATTGCCACTTGTCTGCGCGCGTTGTGCCCCTTGTATTTGTAATAGGGGTGTGGCCATCAAACCTGTATGAATTACATATAGCTGCGTCGGACTCATCTAACCGTGTCCGTGGTCTTGATGACATATTAAATGCTTTAGTTGGTGAGGCCGTTTTTAGTGTGCGGCTGCCAAAGAGGCCACACTATCTTCGGCATGCAGGGATCGCTTAATATTTCCATTTAATGTAATGATGCCACGTGGACCGGGCATCTTAAGCGTGAGGGAAGTGTAATGCGGTATTGCATTAAAGCGAGCGAAAGCTTCGCGTACAAGTAGTGCTTGATAGCCACTTTTGAATGGAGCAATGTGGAAGGTTAAATTTTCGCTACGGAAGTTACCGGGGAAGCCGAATATGACCTCTAGTAGCAGGGAGCCCTTGCAATGAGCCCCTGGGCCTGGCATTACTCCTTTAAAGGTAGTATTGCTGGCAGATTTTCATTGGGTCTATCCCCATTTTGCGGATTGTCTCCTGATATATCAGGTTTAAACTTCTACCACCGTCCATTAGGACTCGTGTGAAATGGTATCCGTCAATTATTGGGTCTAATACGAAGGCAGCCCGTCCTGCACGCCGGATACTTGCTGAGTAATCCCGATGGTCGAAAGTGGTCGGTTGAGACGACCAGTGGCGGGACTCCGCGGTGATAGGCCCTTGGGCATATTTCTTTGGGAGTGCCGCTTTGTGTCTCCCCTAGATTACGTGTAACACGTTTACTGTTTTGACTTCTAGTGGAAATTTCTTTTGTTCCCGAGTGTCTTGCTTGAGAGGCTCATCCTCGTCTTCGCTTGGTGTATCCTCCCCCTTGTGTACGGCGTTGAGCTTGCCGGACTGCTTGAAGACCCAACATTCTCTATGGGTATGATTAGCGGGTTTACCAGGCGTGCTATAGATCTGACATATTTGGTCCAGAATTTTGTTTAGGCTGGACAGTTCATCTCTGGCACCTTTAGAGGGCGGCTTTTGCTGACCTAGCCGAGAGCTTCTGAATCCGGCGTTTACTGTCGTGCTCTTCGGGCTGTCTTCTTTATTCCGGCGCTTATTATTTTTGCTGCACCGTGATTTCCCGTTTCCATCTCTAACTTCGGATGTGCTGGGGTCGCTGGTGCTGCATCTCGCTAGCCAACTATCCTCACCCGTGCAAAAGCGGGTCATGAGGCTTGTTAATGCTGCCATTGTTCTCGGCTTTTCTTGGCCGAGGTGCCTGGCAAGCCATTCATCACGGACGCTATGCTTAAAAGCTGACAAGGCTTCTGCGTCCGGAGAGTTGACTATTTGGTTCTTTTTAGTAAGAAACCTGTTCCAAAGCTTTCGAGCTGACTCTCCGGGCTGTTGAGTTATATGACTCAAATCGTCCGCGTCCGGAGGTCGGACATAAGTCCCTTGAAAATTTGCCCGAAAAGCGTCTTCGAGCTCTTCCCAGCTTCCAATGGAGTTTTCGGGAAGGCTTTTAAGCCAGTGCCGAGCTGGCCCTTTGAGTTTGAGGGGTAAATACTTAATGGCGTGGAGATCATCTCCTCGAGCCATATGGATGTGGAGGATATAGTCCTCAATCCAGACCCCAGGGTCTGTTGTTTCGTCGTATGCCTCTATGTTTACGGGTTTGAATCCCTCCGGAAATTCATGGTCCAGCACCTCATCGGTGAAACATAGGGGGTGTGCGGCACCCCTGTACCGTGGTGTTCGGATGTTTGGTATGTTGCATCGTATGCTGGAGCACGCTTGCGTGGTCCATAGATGGATCTGGTTGCACCGTCCTTTTGATGCGAGCCCTCGTGTGGATCGCGTACTGGCTTGTGTGCGGCATCGGTTGCCGCATTATGTTGGCCACGCGGTCGTCTATCTGACTGGGTGGCCGTTTTGTTTTTTAATTGCGGATGATCTAAGGCCTCCTCATCGAATTCAGGTAGCAACTTCCGCTTCGGGTAGCTCTTCGTGGGGTGATTACCGCCGTACTTCGCTGCTGTGTTGAGCACTTTACTCCATCTGATTCTGACACTACTAGGAAAAGGCCTACTAATGGCGCACCAGTTTTTCCTACTAATGGCACATCACTGGTGCGCCATTACAAGCATGCCACTAGTAATTTTTACTAATGGCGCACCCTTGGTGCGCCATTAGTATAGGCCACGGTGCGCCATTAGTATAGGCCACTGGTGCGCCATTAGTATAGGCCACGGTGCGCCATTAGTATTTTTGAATTTTGAAGGTGGGAAAATAGTAGTGGCGCACCGTCTAACCCCCACCGTGCGCCATTGCTATTTTTGAATTTTGAATTTGGATCTGGATCGTGATTTTTTTGCCCATTTTTTGCTAGTTTTTTGGCACGATATTATTTCAAATTTTGTTCCTGTTTTTGGATCTTGTACGTTCTTTTGCCGTGTTCTTTTGCCAGAGAGGAGTTCGCCGGAGAGGAGGAGGAGGAGGTCACCGGAGAGGCGCTCGCCTACATCGCCGGAGAGGAGGAGGAGGTCACCGGAGAGGAGTTCACTGAAGCATCGGAGAGGAGGAAGGAGAAACCATGAGGGAATGGGAGGAGGAGAGGGAGGAGGAGCTCACCGGAGAGGAGGGAGGAGAAACCGTGAGGGGAGGGGAGGGGAGGAGAGGAGGGAGGAGGAGGTTCCCAGAGAGGAGGAGTTCGCTGGAGAGGAGGAGGAGGTCGCCAGAGAGGAGGAGGAGGTCGCTGGAGAGGAGAAGGAGGTCGCCGGAGAGGAGGAGGAGGAGGTCGCCGAAGAGGAGGAGGGTAGTATGGTGGAGGAGAGAAGGGAAGATGGAGTGGAGGAGAGGAGGAGATGGAGTGGAGGAGAGGAGAGGAGGAGATGGAGTGGAGGAGAGGTGGAGTGGAGGAGGTGCGCCCAGCCATATATACGACCCAGTAATGGCGCACCGTGGGCAGGTGCGCCATTACTAACTTTTTTTATTTTTTGATTGATTTTGAATTTTGAAGGCGGGAAGATACTAATGGCGCACCATGGGCAGGTGCGCCATTAGTAACTTTTTTTTATTTTTTTGACTTATTTTGAATTTTGAAGGCGGGAAGATACTAATGGGGCACCATGGGCAGGTGCGCCATTAGTAACTTTGTTTTATTTTGTTGACTTATTTTGAATTTTGAAGGCGGGAAGATACTAATGGCGCACCATGGGCAGGTGCGCCATTAGTAAGTTTGAATTTTTTTGCCTCTCCAGATCTTAAAAGCCCCGTATCTTTTTTTCTGCTAGGTTTTTGAGGATTTTGAAAATGTTTAACGGGGTTCCCCCGATTAAATTCGGATGTAACTTTTCGGGTAGATGATTTTTCATATAAAATACTTTTTCATCCGAGTTCGTACGCAAAAGTTATGCCCATTTTTACAAATTCTCGAGAGATTTTGCAAAAAAGTCGAAAATTCATGTTTGTAAATTTTGCTAACAACTAGACCACATATCACATGGGAATCTTATTTTCTTTTATTTTTTTGAAACTGAAAAGGCGGTCCACAGGGGGGGTGCATTCGGGCGAATGTTTGGGCCAAGTTACTAATGGCGCACCGTGGCATGGTGCGCCATTACTAGTTCAACTAGTAATGGCGCACCACTCCCACGGTGTGCCATTAGTAGTTTTGAAAAAATAAAAAAAATTACTAATGGCGCACCGTGGATGTGGTGCGCCATTACTAGTTCAACTAGTAATGGTGCACTACTCCCACGGTGCGCCATTAGTAGTTTTGAAAAAAATAAAAAAAATTACTAATGGCGCACCGTGGACGTGGTGCGCCATTAGTATTTGCACACTAATGGCGCACCAACACATGGTGCGCCATTAGTATATAGTAATGGCGCACCACATGTGTGGTGCGCCATTAGTGTCAATTCCATCTATAGCCCTTTTCCTAGTAGTGCGAGTGTGTCTTACGCAGCCTTGAGCCTTTGCTTCTGCTTTTTAGACTCCTCTGGTGGCAACGAGCCTTTGATGGGCATTCTGTTGCTCTGGGTGTCTGTCTGGTGTGATGTCGTCCGGACTATTATCTTTGAAAGAGTCGTGTTGTTCGGTTTGATTCTACGTGTTGCCGTGGTCCGGCAATGGTTCACCCTGCTCTAACGCTGGGTCTGTATGATCGTTGTTTTTGCCGAGGCGGGATTTGGGGCGGCGCTTCCGCCGCCGCTTTGACTGCTTCTCGAGGGGACAACCCTTCGTTGCGTCCTTTCGTTCCTCCTCGTCGTCTTCTTTTGGTGTGTCCACCATGTATACGTAATGTGATGAAGTGGGCGTGCAGTGCCCTGTAGGCAGTGGTTCCTGTTCGTCTCCTGCATCGTCGTCCATACCGTCGATGTCTTCGGAGTTGGAGTCGAGCATGTCGGTTAAGTGATCGACAATGGCTACTAAGTGGGTGGTGGGTGGGCGGTGAATTTCTTCTTCATCCGCATCCCAATCCTGCCGGACATAGTTCGGACAGGATCCTCCTGACAAGGAGAGAGACCTTAATGAGTTCATTATATCGCCGAAGGGTGAGTGCTGAAAAATATCCGCAAAGGTAAACTCCATGATCGGCGCCCAATTGGATTCGCTAGGAACGGGCACAGGCGGCTCAGAGTCCATGGACGGAGAAGGATCCGGCAGTTTGACAACACGGCTCTCGCGCAGGGTAAGGTCGATGTTCGGCTCGATCACCGATGAGGATAAGACTTCCATGGCGGGTTCCATCCACCCATCCATGGACGGCGCAAGTGGCTCCGAATTGAGGGTCGGAGCAGCTGCCGGTGCGATCTCCTGAACGCTGTCCGATGGTAGAGCTAAATCATACTCATCGTGACCGCGTGCCGCACAAGGCAGTGGCTCGAATCCGTCAAAAATCAAGTCTCCACGGATATCGGCGGTGTAGTTTAAGCTTCCAAACCTGACCTGGTGGCCAGGGGCGTAACTTTCGATCCGCTCCAGATGGCCAAGCGAGTTGGCCCACGGTACGAAGCCGCCGAACACAAAGATCTATCCGGGGAGAAAAGTCTCACCCTGGACTGCATCACTATCAATGATCATAGGAGCCATCAAGCCTAACAGCGACGACACAAAGGAACTCTCAATGAAAGCACCATTGTCGGTGTCAAAACCGGCGGATCTCGGGTAGGGGGTCCCGAACTGTGCGTCTAAGGCAGATGGTAACAGGAGGCAGGGAACATGATGTTTTACCCAGGTTCGGGCCCTCTTGATGGATGTAAAACCCTATGTCCTTCTTGATTAATATTGATGATATGGGTAGTACAAGAGTAGATCTACCACGAGATCAGAGAGGCTAAGGGGGTGTTTGGTTGAGGGACTTTTTAGTCCCAGAGACTAGAAAAAGTCCCTAAAAAGTCCCTAGAAACCAAACGGGAGGGACTTTTTCTACAGGGACTAGAAAAAGACTCTACTGGAGAGTCTTTTTTTATTAGTCCCTAGGACTAGAAAATGTCCTAGGACTTCTGAACCAAACACCCCCTAAGCCCTAGAAGCTAGCCTATGGTATGATTGTATGTTGTCCTACGGACTAAAACCCTCCAGTTTATATAGACACCGGAGAGGGCTAGGGTTACACAAGGTCGGTTACAAAGGAGGAGATACACATATCTGTATTGCCTAGCTTGCCTTCCACACCAAGTAGAGTCCCATCCGGACATGAGACGAAGTCTTCAATCTTGTATCTTCATAGTCTAATAGTCCGGCCAAAGGATATAGTCCGGCTGTCTGGAGACCCCCTAATCCAGGACTCCCTTACCAGGCGCAACCCTCCTTGAGGTAGGACGTCGTGAGTCCCGCGCTGGCTCACGAGTGCCCAGATATACCTGTCTAGCCCTATCGTGCAAGCCACGTGTTAGGGCAGGGCTGTACACACCCCGGGGGCTCTCCGCAGAGGGAGCCCGCCTCCCACGCACAAGTGGAAGAACCATGCTCCGCACTGGCCGTCGACACTACTGAGGAGTGGCTATGCCCATGCACAAGCAGAAGCACTATGCTCCGCACTGGTGATAAACAACTGAGGGCGGATTCACGGTCGTACCAACCTCGGGGAGCGCTAGAGCTCAACATCCGGCCTCACCGCAACGCCTCTCCTCGGGAAGGCCGCGCGAGGGGGCTGGACCTGGGGGCTGCGCTCGGGTCATGCCCAAGCGTACGCCACCCAGCCAGGTCTCCCGGACCTGGCGTCGCACGCCCCTCCTGAGCCGAGCCTCGGCGAGGGCAAAGGTATAGAGATTATTTGCACGTCAAGGGGGACTCCTGACCATCGCGACTCAGGAGCCTAACTGGTCACGTAGCCCCTCACTCCTTGGTCCGTCCTGGTCTCCGGTCGGCCCAACGACGGTTGAGGTATGCGCGGGGCCGGGCTCTGCCGACGTAGAACATCAACCTATCCTAGCATACTCTCCCTGTAAGCTGTTTGCGTGTCAAGGGGGATTCCTGAGCATCGCGACTCAGGAGCCTAACTGGTCACGGAGCCCCTCACTCCTTGGTCTGTCCTGGTCTCCGGTCGGCCCAACGACGGTTGAGGTATGTGCGGGGCCGGGCTCTGCCGACGCAGAACACAAAGCAAATAGGAAGAAAGTCGCAAAATCTCGAAGCAAATATTACAATGCATATTGTTCTCACAATACCAAATGAAAGTTTAACGCCTCCATGAGGCCTGATGCATGTTGCAGGAATGAAATATGAAAGCAGCCGCAGGTCACCCATGGACACCGCCATCGTCTGCAGAAGGTGCTCCTCCCTTGGTAGCGTTGCCTTCACCCGCACCACCAGCCGCAGGATCGGTGGCATCACCAGTCGAGGGCGCGTGGACGAAGCCGTGGAACCTCTTTAGCAGCACCTCCACCTGACCTTTCACGGCTGCGGTAGTATCCTCACAATCTTCATTAGCTACAGGCTCCAGCAGCTCGTGGAGGCGAGCATTGGGGTCGTGAAGGTACAGATGGCTAAAGACACACGTCAACGCAGCCGAAGAAAGGACACGAGCCTCTACCTCAGCCATGGGACCGATGCCCTCCATGACATCCTCAAGCGCCTTCACCAAGTGGGGAAGCAGCTGAGCAGGGCCATCCTTGTCGGTGGTTCGTGGCTTCTCCAGGCCCTTCTCGTACAGTGACTTTAGTGCCACACTGTACCTCTTCTCAAGAAGCGAGAAGGCCTCACGGTCTTCGGCCAGGACCTTCGCCTTGGCATCGAGCTCGGCCTCCCTCGCCTTCGCCTTCTGCTCCAGCCTCTCCAGTCGGCTACGCTCCGCGTCCTACGCCTTCGTCAGCTCCCACAGCTCGGCGTCGCGGCCCTTGAAGGCGTCCTCCCGAGCCTTCATCTCCTCCTCCCTCGCTTCGTGGTCACGTGCTTCTTTTGCGCGCTCGTTGCGCAGCCTCTTCAGCTCGCCCTCTAGATCCCGGCAGTGGTCGCGGGCGGCCTCGGCGTCCTTTAGGACCGCCTCGCGATCGAATGCAGCTAGGGGAGTGCCGAGTCGGAGTGAAGTCAGCCTGAGGCCAGCTCCAGGCGCCCGGCCGCTAGGTGCGGGTCCGCGCCTAGGAGGTCTTCCCGCAGCGTGGCCATCCCCGAGAAGACACGCTCCAAGATGTGGAGGAGGAAGAAGAACTTCGGGCCGGAGGTGCAGCAGGAGGAGGAGGCAGCGTCGTTACCAGAGCCTGGAAGATAGAGGGCTCCGGAGCCCTTGGGTCCTCATCAGCAGAGCCGGGTGCCGGCACTTCCGGAGCCAGCGGGGCCACGGGGGCTGGTTCATCCTGCCGATGCTCCTCTTGGCCTTGCAAGGGCGACCGGGCTGGGGAAATGCGGGTGCTATCGCCTCTCATCTCCACAGAGGGGGCATGGCCGCGGCACTCCCCTTCCTCTTGTTCGCTGAAGATACCGGCCTGATCAACCAAGGGTGAATGTCAGAAAATAGCAAGTACAAGCAGGAACAAGACGAAGCTCGAAGCACTTACTGATCCACTGCGACATAGTCCACCTTCCGCTTGGTGAGCCTGAAACCTGAAAGCGTCAGGGCCTGAGGAGTGGGTGCACGGGCTCCTGAGGTAGAAGACGGCGCAACAGAAGGACCGGAACCGGACCCAGGCGGTACCAAGTCAGAGGCAGCATCTCGAGAGACCAGTGATGGCCGGGATAAGGGGCAGCTCCCTCACCTCCTGGCGGGCGTCGACCTTGGCGTCGACTGGTAGAGCGCGGAGGATTTCGGCCTTGGTAAAGGGGGAGTTCTCCCCCATCCCCTCGGGAGTCTCCTCTGAGTCCTCCTCCCTCTCTTCCTCCCAGCGGGACTCGTCAGAAGACACCTCCACCGGCTTCGGCGTTGTAGAGGCCCCAGCGAGCGTCGGCGGCACCAGCCCATGCACGTCAACGGATGGCCTGGAAGCAACGAATTGCTCCCAGTCCTTGCGATGGAACAAAGGAGCAAATGCGCTTGGTGGGTACTCTTGGTTATCCCCAACCAAGAGGCGCAGAACCACAGACAGCTCGTCATCAGGCCGGGCCACCGGGCTCAGACGAACCTTGTCTTCTTCATCTCCAAGCTTCCAAAAAGGGCGCGTGCGCGCCTAGAGTGGAGCAACGTGCAGCATCAAGAATTCCCTCAGGAGCATGACCCCTGTCGCCTTAGCCGCCTTCGCATTGCCCGGCTTTGAATCGACCTTCATCTGCTCCAACACCGGTGATGCCCTCTCGTCGGTGAGCTCTACACGAGATCACCCCTTGTCCGACTAGGGCGCCTTCGTTGGCAGTTCCAAGCGTGGATGAGCGCACTTGGCACTCATCATGACCCATTTGGCCGTGATGTTGTCAACACTCTTCCCGGTGTTCGAGATCGAGTTGGCATGGCCGACCACGATGAAGTTGGCGCACCCGGAGATATGGCCACCGGTGATGAGGAGGAAGAAGAAGTGGCGCAGCAGTGCCACGGACAGCATCACACCAAGGTACGCCTCGCAATAGTAGGCAAAGATAGACCAGAGAAGAACGGAGTTGGGACGGAGATGCAGCGCCTGCAATCCGAAGTGGTCGAGGACCTCAAAAAAGAAATCAGAAAAGGGGGGAACCAACCCGGCGGCGATGCTGCTCGTGAAGAAAGGGAAGAAGGTGCTTCCCTTAGGCTCCGGCTCATTGGAGGAAAGCCGGAGCTCCGTTTTCCCCCTCTCGTTGCTCGCCCCCGCCGTCAGCAAGCGCGTGGCGGCTAGGTTCTGCTCCGTAACATTGGGCGCATCCAGGGCTGGCTCGAACCAAGCCGGTGCCGAGGAGGACTTGACTTTGTGCGGCACCATTGATCACTGATGCGAAGCAGGGTAGAAGCGGATCTAGAGGTTCCGGCAGCAAGGAGCGAGAAAGGGGATCTGGGGCAAGGCGAGGAAGAAGAAATGAAGGCAAGCACTATCTGCGCCAGCCTTTTTGTCAAGTCAGGTAGTTGCCGAGGCAGTGTGGGCAAGCGGAGACACCCATGTCCAATAAACCGCCATGCGTCAACTGAGGCCGTAGGCTTTTCGGGCCCGTGGCGATCCGTGCTTGGCTTCGCCTCGAAACCAAGCCTGAGCGCACCTTGGGCCCGGGGGCTACTATCGGCATTCTGGGAATGGGGTCCCCAGACTTGCCAGCCTGCGACCGACGGCGTCGCTGGGCTGGCAGGTCTGTACATGCCATCTTCGTTGACAAGGTATTCAAGTCCCTCGCGAGGGGCCAAGCCTCGCGAGGCAGATGACGGAACACCTCCTTAGGAGCGGTCTCACCGGGCAGGCTCACAGGGGCGGAGAGATCAAGGCAAGGCAAACCTCGTGAGGTCCTCATGACGTGAGCCATGATGATCGAGACCAGGCGGGCACCAGGCGGGTGCCAGCGCACGCAGCGTCCTTGTTTCCTCTTTGGTGCTAAGGGGGCAAGCGCATGCGCGGAGTACCAAGGCATCAAGCAAAGGTTTCCATCTTGTTGCAACATGACCAAGACCAGAAGGACGGCCAGACGGAGGTCACCATGGAGCCCAAGACGGTGTCATCACCAGAGCCTTTGTAGGCGAAGACCACCTTTTGTCAGGATAGCTTGTACTAGTTGTCCCCTTTCGAATTGGCCGTTGTTGGCTCCCTTCCCACTCAATATTTGGGGAGAGGACTAGGGCCTATATAAGTAGAACTAGCCACTACCATGGAAGGGGGCATCGGATTGGGACCTAGGCAGATCACCAAGATCACCCCCTACCACACAAGCGCAACAAGCACAAGAACACCTCATCCTCCCGAGGCTGTTCTCCCCGTTGTACTGTTCATCATCAGCCCAAGAGGCAATCTACCACCACCACACTACCGTAGGGTATTACACCACAACGGTGGCCCAAACTAGTATAAATCTTGTGTCTTTCTGTGTTGTGAGTTCGTTGAGTTCGTCCGCAAGATCTTAGAGAGCTAGGGCGTGGATCGATAGGGAGAAAACCTTCGCGTGCCCCCCCCCAGTGTTCGAACCTTAAGGGTTTACCGGAACCCGTGATCCAACACCTAGGGTTACAAATCCTAGCCGGCTTTGTCAGTGGACATAGAGTCCTTCACAATTATTGTATCTTTGTCTTGTATGACTAGTCATCCATGGGTATCCCTAAATGCGTCGCGGGCGACCAATGTGGCGCGGGACGGAACCGAACGAAGGGCCTCACCTCGACCCACCGGACCACATGCGGTTACACATCCTCTGCCCCCACGTCTCGTTATCTTCTCACACCCACACATACCAACACAGACACCACACACACAAAAAATATTCTCCTGGTGCCTCTATCCACTCCCTCTTTGCATATACACACTCAAGGGAATCTCTTGTCGTGACATCATATTCGTCTCTCTCTCTAGACCACTCTCATTTCTCGTGATATCTCTCCTACGCCCCCCTATTGGCCCCTCTATCCATGCCTCTCTCGAATACGTAATACACACACATACCTCTCCAAGCCCTGCCAAATGCATCAACTACACATTCACACATGTTACATCACATACCCCACTGATCTAAAAAGCCCTCTCTTCATGTTTATTTCGCATACAACATTCCTTTTGAATAAAGTGTGGACAGAAAAATATTGTAGAATTTCTACATATATACAACATTACAAAGTTATATGGAGGAGTATGAACGCTTGAATTGTATGGTGCCCAAAACGATATTTATTCCACACTATGAATTTGTATATTTTTATACTATAGATAAAGTTAGCCATAATAAAGAGAAACGAAGAGCATCTCTCTCTCCATCGCATACCCCTCCTCTACGCCCCTTTCACGTACGCACACAAACTATCTACAGGTCCTCTAAAAGTAATCCCCCAGCACATTCACGCATGTTTCATCTTTCTCTCGCGATATATACAGTGACGATCATTATATTTTAAGCGAAAGCATGATACGTACATTGGACTTCAAAATCCACTCATTACAGTCACCATTTACGTTTTGTGGTTATTATATAGTCACGGGCTCACCGGGCAACTTTGTATTTGTTCAAGACACAACTAGTTAACCAGTTAAACGCTCCATGTGGCACCTCTAGTGTTGCATCACATTACCTCACTACCATTAGGCCCACCTATTGGCTTCTATCTACTCTACATCTACACTCTTATAAAATACTAGCAAGATGCCCATGCGTTGCACGGAACATCAAGATGCATTTGTATGAGTAGTTTATCTTGTGGGAGAAAAGGATGAACAAGGGAAGGCCTTATTTGCAAGTGCGGAGAGGGGTGTGGGTATCTTTATGCAAAATTGCCATAGTTTCCTTCCTATCCGTCAAATATAGATCGGACGGCCTATATTGCAGGATGGCAGGCACACGATCATCACCGGCTATGCTTTTTATTAGAGTAGGGATAAAATACACTCTTATAAAAAAGCAGAGTTGGTGATGATGGTGTGCCTGCCATCCTGCAATATAGGTCTTTCGATTTATATCTAATGGATAGGAAAGAAACTATGACAATTTTACAAAAAGGTACCCACACACCTCTCCACATTTCCAAATAAGACTTCCCTCATTCATCCTTTTCTCTCACAAGATAAACTAGTCATACAAATGCATCTTGATGTTACGTGCAACGCATGGGCATATTGCTAGTAAGAATGAAAACAAACGACAAAAAAATATTGGACAAGGTGGCCTTGTATTGGTATGCTGAGCCATCTGTTTGAACACACATGAGCTGGTGTGGTGATTATACACACATTCACGCATGCACACAAATTGCATGCACGCAACACTCACACGAACACATGCACCCACGCACGCACGCAACACTCACACGTACACACGCAGCCACACACGCACGCAACGCTCACACGCACACACGGACGCATGCATGCACACACCAGTACACCAGACGACCAACACACACTGTCACGCTCAAGTGCTCAACCTACACGTGCATGCGCGCACATCAGGCCCTAACAGACACATACATAACCAGGTGATTCCAGCGCACGGGATGGAGTCTTGTCGCGCCTGCGTAAATTTGAGTTTATCTGAGCTTTTCCCTATGTGAACTGACAGGTGGGACCCACAAGGAACGTGGTCAATTTAACTAGTCAACTTGGTGCCACGCAGACTATTTGGCCAGTCAACAAAGTGCAATCCGATGCTGAACCTTGAGCAAGTGACCGTATAATCACCGCAAAATGTATATAGTGACCGTAATCAGCTTATTATGAAGTTCGGTGAACGTATTACGCTTTTCTCTCTGTAGGCCCTCCAAAACTACATCTCTACACGTTCTCGCATGTTACATCTAACAACTATGCAATACAGCACTACTACTACGTACACTCTAACACAATAAATCATAATATGTGTTTTTAGTTTTACTATATATCACATTGTTACTTAATTATTCAGTTTGCATACATTAAAATTGCCTTTGAAATGTATGGCCAGTATCATATACCGCGCGGGAAAAATCCCGCCCTTTCCTGTTTAATCGGGTTTGTATCGATGGATCGTGCGAAACAGCAAACTATTGTACTATCTACAGTACAAGTGTCAGTTCACTGGGCCGTCGTGTCGTGTTCTCCTCCGTCATAAGAGTGGAGCGCTCGCTTTCATAAATCTTCGAGTCCCTTTCGCCGACATGTGGGGCATCAAGCTACTAGGTCCATGAGCCATACCGGGATACAGTGCAGAGTAGCCGGGGTGAAGCACCCAGTCATGGCGCCGGTGTAGTAATGCACCTTTCCCGCAGTTAAGTTGGAGGGACGAAGCAATAATGCTAAAAAAAGAAGTTGGAGGGACGAAGCAACCATCATTTCAGTCATTGCTGAATCCGCTTCTCCCTCATATTCTTCAAGTTAACCATGTGTTGCTTCTGCCATTGTTCTGCCTCATGTGGGAAGCGGATCGGCTTGGTAAAGCACTAACACGTGGGACCGCATGTTAGAAAACCGCCAGGACAACGTCCTCTGAAAATAAGAAATGTCCCCCACCATCTGCGCGGCAAAATCACCTCCTTTTTTACAAACGTTGATTCTATAATTTTTTAGATCAATATAATTGAGATTTGTATAGATAGCACACAGGAGCAAAACCAACTGGTACGATTAAGGGCATCCACAATGTGTAGCCAAATGTCGAAATAGCTTTTGGCATCGTGGGAACCATTGTGGACGGTGTTGCCAAAGCCAAAAGGATGGAACCGAAGCTCCTTGATTGATTGATTGAAGGAATAGAAAAATTCAATGTCTCTCTTTTTCCAGTGCTTGGACGCATGTACAGTATAGAGGACATAGTCTACTCCCCTGTCCCTTCTAACACACATCACAAAGAAGTGAGGCATCAAATCACATACCATGGACGAAACAACCATTAGTTCACTCTTCGTTGACTCCGCTTCTCCATCGTCTACTTCGAGAAACCATATCACCGCACTAAGATGGACGGACGACGCTATTGTGTATGAGTAGTACTAGTACATTTACGCGTCTTCAACGGACTTCCTGGATGCAAATAAGGCGGTTGTCTCGTCTTGCAGGCGGCACTTGTGAACGACATACCGTGGTCTCCCTCAATGGTGTTCTCCGTCGAACGCACTTCGCCAAACCACCATGTTCAAGATATCGTCGACGTCACCGCTATGGGGAAGGAAGTCAAATATAGTTACTACCTCCATTTTTTGTACACAAAGCCAACATATCACAATTATAATTTGCAAAAGGCCACTAACACTAATCGAGGCAAAATTGATGGGGTTTTCCTCGTACTAGCATCCAAGGACATTAATATCCCCTACGTGCATGCGGAAGTGAGATGGTTGGTTTGAATGGCGCTGCATTAATCAAGCGATGAGGAGTGATATGGTTAGCTCTTTGGGCTTTGGAGAAAAAAATACGCATTAATTGACATGTGAAACGAGGATTTGTATCGATTAATCCCGCGAAGGAAAACCCTGCCTTTCTTTTTTAACACTAGTACTCCTAGTACATAGTACTACGTACTTATCTTGTTTGGGTCTAGGCCTTGCATTGCCATACTTTGCCACACATTTTTTCCAAGCTTGCCTAAAGTTTTCAAAATGAAAAGGAGGTACACTTGCGCACGACTGTTGCAGTCACCCCGCACCCTCACATGGTCGCTCCTGCACGCCGCGGTCGCATCGCACCCTCACATGCACAGTCGCTCCTGCACGCTGCAAACCCAACCAAGGGAAGGCACCCTCACTGACACGTGCTGTCGCATGTGAACAAACCAAACTCAGCCATCCTACCGCTGACACATAATTTTCGTTCATAGAGTATGTTTATCCAACCACATGTTGGGGAGTATCCATACGGCCCGTGCGGTGGTCTGTTGGGGAAGAAGAAGATGTGAGGAAGAAGGGTTAGGAGCCATAGGATATTCGTCCAACCGCCTGAAATGGTAGGCTGGCCCAAGTCGGGCGACATGCATGACAATATATGTTTTTACACAGCAAAAGATCCATAAAAACAACAACATAAAGAAAAACTATCACTCCTCGCGGAACGAGACGGCCTCGTCATCTTTGGCTGCCGGCGCGAACCAGCCGTAGCTGCCGACGTGTGTCTCCGCACCGTGGTTGTCCTCGGCCTCTAGCTACTCTTTCATGCGGAGCGTGCGGGTGCTCTGCATGGATGAGAGCACCGCTCGGTTCAAGTCGAGGACGTCCGGTTTCGCCTACGGGAGGGCCTCGATGGCAGCGGCATCCACTCGCTCCATGTCGAGTCGAGCCTCCGTCGCCCGGTTCAAGTCCAGGACGTCCGATTACGCCTATAGGAGGGCCTCGAGGAGAGCGGCATCCGCACTCTCCGCATCGAGTTGAGCCTCTGCCACCCGGTTCAAGTCCAGGATGTCTGGTTTCGGCCAGAGGAGGGCCTCGATGGCAGCGGAATCCGCGCGCTCCGCCTCAAGTTGAGCCTCCGCCTCCCGGTTCACATCCATGACATCCGGTTCAGCCTGAAGGAGAGCCTTGATGGTAGCAGCATGCGCGTGCTCCGTGTCGAGTTGAGCCTCTACCTCCCGGTCCTCCTTTAGTATCGCCAGGTTGAACCACTGGTCCGCCTGCACCATGGGGGACTCGGACGCAGGCAAGAAGTCGACGTCTATCGTCTCATACCCATCGGGGGCCTTCTGCGTCATGACCTCTGCCATGAACTTTGGATCGGCTTCCTCCTCCTCGTTTCTTGGCTCCAGAGAACTCGGAAATTGGCCCGCCGCAAAGGGGGCTTGGGAACGGAGGTCTCTGGCGCTGACCGCCGCCGCGATTTCTGCGCGGCGCTTCGGAGTAAGCATCTTGTAGTACGTGATCTTGCGGCGCACCATGGCTTTCCGGCGAACTAGGGGACGCTTGATGCGGGCTAGGGGATCGAAAGGTGGGGGGAGGGGCTGGAGATTAGGTGTGGTCTTAGGGCAGTGGCTGGCATAGGCCGAGCAGCGAAGGTTCTGGTGTGAATAGTGGTTCCGGTGACGACCGGTCAATCGGTTTTGACTGTACATCGATCTTCTCGCGTCCGTGTTGCAGCCCGGCACGCTGGACCCTCCACGTCGCTCACCGAATAAAACACACTTCGTCTTGCGTTTTCGCTCGCTTGTGAGACCGCAGTTGAGAGAAAACCGATGTCCCTCCCCCTCCCCCGCCCGCGTCATTTTATGCGGAGTAAATAAAAACAGAGGGAGTATACTACGGTTGAGGATCCCCTGACGTGGCCGAACCCATTGAGTAACTGACATGCGGGGCCTAGCAAGCATGGGGTCTGCCAGTAAGTGACCGAAAGGGAGGGTAAGGCAGGGATACGTATGTGAAAGGAGCTTCCAATGATATAATTTTCACATTATACATCTCATGTACTATTAATCTTGTGAATAGTCAAATGTGGTTTTGAAAAACACATTAGAGCATGCTTAATAATATAGCCAGTCGATGGCTATAAGGAACTGTCGTGTCATCTATAGCCAAGATATATTATATGCACTCATACAGTAGTGTGGGCTATAAGGTTGGCTATTTCCCGCAAAAAAATTATAAGGTTAGCTATTGTATTAGTACTTTTTTCCATCTCCTCTCCATCTCTTTCTTCATATTTATTGCACGTATTTAACTAGGAATGCGTATATAGCTAGGCTCTTGCATGAGAGCTCACTCCCCTTACTTTTTCACATCTCTCTCCTCCACATAGGCCCTATATAAATGGAAGGAGGGAGTACAACTATGAGCACTACATACTCTAGTATAGATGTTGTTAGTACTCCACTAGTACTATTGGACAAGGAGCTTAAAAAAGTTATTATTGGACTGGCTATACGTGGTGAAATCCTAGTAGGAACAGCATGCGCGAGAACAAGCACATTCACGTGGTTGAAGACAAATTGGAAACCATCTCGAGTAGAAATCTAGGAGTACGTATGAATCTAAGAATATTGATTGGGCGTTGTTGAATGTTGATACTTTTTTTATCAAAGTAGAGATACTTTGACTACACATAAAATTTATGTAAACTAGAAAGGATAGGAGGGACTATATTGTATTTTAAAAAATGAAACGAACATTGAATACCTTTTACATATGATTTGCGGATGCTATGATCACCGGTTTAAAATTTTGAATCCGCCTTAGGTATCACACATGCCCCCACTCGTTCTCTCTCGATTTCATCTTGGGGTCCGGAGATCGATTGAAAGAGGACTAGGCTGGGTACAATACGTTTGTTTCGCTTATGAACGTACAATATACTCCCTATGATCCCCATAGACCCCCCCCCTCTGCGGGTCATTTATATCATAGAAATAGACCAAACATTTATCTCCTTGCACGACATGCAATTGATCTTTGAACATCAATCGATCTCGTCAACATGTGTCTGGTCCTGAACCGAATGGGATGTCAAAACTAAGACGCGAAGCAACACGTAGTGGAGGCAAAGTGAAACTTCAAACTAACCATTTGTTTGTATGCATGTCGGACAAATTACAAATAAACATTGGAAATACAAGTATGGTCTAGGCCCACATGTGAATGATACTCGGCAGAATGTTCAAATGAGGGATGCAGACTTGGAGTATTGGAAAGATTTGGATCTGCGGCATAATCTTGATGTGATGCACATCGAGAAAAATATATGTGATAGCATTATTGGCACACTTCTTAATATTGAAGGAAAGACAAAAGATACCTTAAAATCTGGGATTGATTTGACAAACTTGGGTATCAGACAGGATTTGCAGGTGCAAGATGAAGGTAAACCACGGGATATGGCACCAGCTGGGTACATCTTGGACAAGGTAAAATGAAAAGAATTCTGCGAAGTCCTGTCACGTGTGAGATTCCCACATGGATTTGCTTCCAACCCTGAATGGAGAGTCAGTCCAGATGGAAACATGGTACAAGGGTTGAAAACTCATGACTGCCACGTCCTACTTCAAAGGGTTTTACCTATTATCCTTAGAGAATTGGGCCGCCCTGACTTATACAAAGCAGTTGCAAAGTCGGGACAATTCTTCAGGGAACTCTACAGTAGAAATATCAGTATAGATGCTTTGGAGCGTCTTAGAGACAAGATACCAACTATCCTATGCGACCTTGAGAAGATATATCCTCCAGCCTTCTTTGATGTGATGGTGCATTTGGTTGTTCATCTACCGGATGAGCCACTACATAGAGGTCCAGTACAGTATGGCTAGATGTACCCTATTGATAGGCGGCTAGGCACTTTCAAGGGCTATGTTAGGAACAGAGCTAGACCCGAGGGTTCCATTGAAGAGGCCTACATTCCTACAGAAGCATTGACATTCTGCTCAAAATACATTGAAACAGCTGATCAGCTTAGCAAAGAGGTGGATGAAGACAATCCCGGGCTCAATGTTTTTGATTATTTTGCTCGAGTTACAGGGAAGAGTCGACAAGAGGACAAACCTAAAGATTTGGACAAAATGGTTTGGTATGTGTTGAATAACTGTCCTGAGATACTACCTTATATCAAGTAAGTGCTAAGTACTGCAGCTTATACATCGTAATCTACTAAATTTGCAGCACATTCTTATATATTTAGATGTTTGACGCGATCACTATGTTGTGCAGTATCTACAAAAAGGAGTTACTTCCGCAAAATCCAAGAAACATTGACAAACTGGTTATGACAGGATTTGCGAAATGGTTCAAGAGCAATGTAAGCTTTTGAATTGCACTGTCAGTTTTTTAATATATTGAGTACATAAGATGATTAGCTTGTCTATTTTCTAACCATAGGTTAAGAAGATCTGGGAGGATGGGAAGGCAGTTGATGATGCCCTTTACTCACTAGCAATGGGTCCTGATACTCGGGTAAGACATTATGAATCTTGCGTTGTTGGAGATGTGCGCTACAACACCCTTGCACGAGACGAAGGCAGGAAGACACAAAATAGTGCCATCATGAGCAGGGATACACATGAAAAAGAGACAACTAAAATGTATGCTAACATAACAGACATTGTTCAGTTGCAGTATATCTCTAGTTTCGAGGATCATCGGTGTGTGGTTCTGTTGTGCTGTCGTTGGTATAACCTGTTTTCCAGGATTGCAAAAACCGGAGCTGATGATTATTTCAAATCCATCAATGTCAAGGCACCGTACCAGACCAACGAGCCTTTTATTTCGGCAAATCAGGCAACACAAACATTTTCCTTGGAAGACACATTTGCACGTAGCGATGACTGGAGAGTATTGCAAAGGTTTGAGTAGAGGAATTCGTTTAATGAAGTTTCACAACAAGATGATGCTTACACTGCTCTTGATGTACAAGATAAAATAGATGTTCCTCATATCTTTGAGAACCATCACGTCAATGACGCCGGCAAAAAGATTGCATGTCGTGCTGTGGACATACAAGAGTTGATCAAGAAGAAGCCAACGTTCTAGGACGTTGAGGACGAAGACGATGACACCATGGGGAATTATGATTTAGACTGATACACATGGCGAAGATGTTGATGCTGCTGCTGTGGATGATGATTACATTGCTTTTGTCGTATTTTCCTGTCAGAAGACGTTTTTTTATCTACTATGTGAAATTGTGTTTGCTAGGACAACTAAAACCTGATGAATATTTTGTTTAGTATTTTCCTGTGAGAACATCACTTGTTATGTATGCTGATTTATGTTTGGTGATTGTACGAAGACTAAAACATGATGACATTATTGTTTTGTTGTACTCATATTTGGCTGTGAAACTTAAATTTGATGACATAGTTTGCTCTTGGAGTGAAATTTGCTCGACGTCTTCGAATGAGAATAAAGCTGACCAGACAGGGCCTCTGCTATTTTATTAATTTATTTATTACCAAATGGGCCTCTGCTATTTATTTATTTATGAGGCAAACGGGACACCCGCTGATTTCCGTTAATAGAAATCATTAAATGTTCACAACACTACGCCCATCCTGCTACACATGTTTCATTCATTACTAGTTTCAGTAAAGACTGAATACATCACGAGTGCTACATACACTGCAAATAAAGAGACAATCATCCTAGAGAGCACATCGATTTTTCCCACTATCTTCACAAGCTCTTTCATATCCTCATTGCTATCAAGGCCGTTCAGCAGCTATTGCTTGATCATGATAAGAGGAACTTCATCTTTAACCTTCTGCTCTGCATCTTACTCTTCTGACGTTCCTTCAGTTACATGTCCAACACCCCAACCTGCTGGTATTGGGATTCCTCGGCTAACCAAATAATCAGCGTAGTTGCACTCCCCCACATCAGCAACTTCCCAAAATTACAAATCACATGAATCTTCCCTTTTTTGCACAAATCAAATTGGAATATCATCAACCAAACTATTAAAAAAAATTAGCAACTGAATGCAGCAGAACAACACTTAAACATCTTATTACCCTATGATTCGGGCATTTGTAGAAGACTTGGCCAGGGTTGAGGATTGTGCTTGAGACGCGACGGATGACTTCGCGTGATTTGCAGAAGTGGCACCGCACCAACGGCAGCGGGTTGCGATGAGCAACCGGCTGCGGTGCGAGTGCCGGTGGCGGTGTGATGAGACCCACATGTGATGGTACGGGTGGCGACTTGGCGCATATTTGGTTGTTGCCTGCTAAAGAGTAGGTGGATGAGCAGCCAACGGACATGGTTGTTGTGGCCAGAGCTTCTGATGCTAGGCAGAGTAAGTAGAGAAGAGGAGAAGCGAACGTTGGATATGTCAGTTTCATTACTTGCAGAGTAGCATAGCTATAGGAGCTATAGGAGCTGGATATGTCAGTCATAGTCTAGGTTTGGATTTGAACCAGCTATAGGAGCACGTCTCTCTTGTTTCTAAAACTTAGCAACGTCTCTTTACGAGTACACTAGCTTGTTCAGTACGCCTTCTCAAGTCTTTGATTCCACCATCTGACATCTGGGACCCATCGGAAGGGCCTCTGTATTTCTTGAAAAAAACGTGCCCCTCCCCGCTGACAGGTCGGACCCACCAGCTATCTTCGCATGCAAGCAAGTGCCTCCTTATTACACACAAAAAAATGAATACTCCCCCTACCAGCTAGAACCCAACATCGTGGGAGGCTAGGGCCTACCAAGTTGACGGGGATGGAGGGTATTGTCAACATAGTCAATATGAACAATTCTAGCTCCAGTTATGGTACGATGTTCATCCAACAGCAGTAGTGCTTCTTCAACCTCTAGTCTTCTTGCTCCAGCCGCCCAAACCAGCACCGGTTGTGCCGCGTGCTCCTGCCTCCCGTGGCCGGGTGTGATGCCGCGGAGGCCTCACCGCCCCCTAATACTCCCACTGATGTCCAGGGCATCCCTCTACTAACCCACACCCCCTGCTATTCTGCGGCGATAACAGCCTCACACCGTAGCCGAACCAGTGAACCCTTGTACTCCTCTCCGCATGGGCATCCACTGCCGCATCTTTCCCGGCTCCGCGTCGTCCCCTTCCTAGGCCTTTCAGTCAGCCACCACCTTGGTGCTCTCGGCACGGCATGGTCAATGTAGTTAATGACCGAATTCCATTCGAAGAGTACTATACGTGGAGAGGCTGACAGTTAGGTCCATGGCCGCAGCTGGGTCCACGACCGCAGCCCAGTTTATTTTGTGAGTTGCCAAGTAAGTCGCTTTGTCAGGCCTGTTGGGATGCAAATCTTTCAAGACGAGGAGAGCTACATTCGGTTGGCCGAGAAAATGGCCTATCAGTAATGAGAAATGGGCTGTACATTTTTAAAACACATCAAACGGGCAATTAGTCTCAAATTTCTTTTTTTCATTTTGAGATTTTAAATTGCATTGATTTTTATGCATGGATAATTTGTTGGATTTTATATTGATATCTATTTATTTTTTAAATTAGTTTGAATATGACTTGAAATGTCGGGATTAAAAACAGTTTGGACCGCACTGAAATATGCAAAATTTCATATATTTTTTTAACCGTGGCCACAATATGGGCTGTTGAAAGTGGTAGTGATCAACTAGAAGGGGGGTGAATAGGCGATTTTTATGAAAGTCTTCAAAACATTGAAGTTTTGAAGACAAACAATAGAAATAAACCTATTACCATGCCGCGGAAGGTAGAGTACACTAGGCAAACCATAGTCAAGTATTCAATGAAGTGAAAGCACAATGACTAATAGCAGCTAGGCAGTAAGGATCAGGTAGGAAGATACTGTGAAGCCAATCAGAACAAGCAGTCACTCAGTGAAGACAAAAGATAATGCAATCATACAATGACTTCACAAGGACCAACAGTAAGTAAAGGGAAGGGAAGGATGAAACCAATGACTCGTTGAAGACAATGATTTGTTGGACCAGTTCCAACTGCTGTGACAGTTGTACGTCTGGTTAGGGTGGCTAGGTATTTAAACCTGAGGACACACAGTCCCGGACACCCAGTCCTGAACACACAGTTCAGGACACCCAGTCCTCACTGTATTCCTCTTGAGCTAAGGTCACACAGACCTCGCCCAATCACTCTGGTAAGTCTTCAAGGTAGACTCCCAAACCTTCACAAACTTCGTTCACTGGCGATCCACAATGACTCTTGGATGCTCAGAACGCGACGCCTAACCGGCTGGAGGATTCACAGTCCTCAAGTGTAATAAGTCTTCAGATCACACAGACAGGAAGACTTAAGTGATGCCTAACACTCTTTGGCTCTGGGTGTTTAGGGATTTATCCTCGCAAGGAATTCTCTCTCAAAGGCTTCGAGGTGGGTTGCTCTCAAACGACAAAAGCCGTACTTTAACTCTAAGCAGCCAACCGTTTATGGTTGTAGGGGGTGGGCTATTTATAGCCACTAGGCAACCCGACCTGATTTGTCTGAAATGACCCTGGGTCACTAAGGAACTGACACATGTTCCAACAGTCAGATTTCAAACACACACGGCAACTTTACTTGGGCTACAAGCAAAGCTGACTTGTCCAACTCTGAACAAGATTCGCTCTCATAGTCTTCACTCAAAGACATAGGATTTTGGTTAAGCATCACTTCAGTCATTCTGACTGGTTCTCTTGGACCCCACTTAACAGTACGGTGGTTCCTATGGCTCAACAAAGAAGAAAAAGAACTACGAAAGATCTAAGTCTTCGCGCTTCATAGTCTTCATGCGATGTCTTCTCTTATCATAGTCTTCAAGGTGAATGTCTTCACATACCACCTTTGAGTTCAATGTCTTCATACATTTTTAGGGGTCATCTCTGGTAGGAAAACCGAATCAATGAGGGACTTCTACCTGTGTTATCCTGCAATTCTCACAAACACATTAGTCCCTCAACTAGGTTTGTCGTCAATACTCCAAAACCAACTAGGGGTGGCACTAGATGCACTTACAATCTCCCCTTTTTGGTGATTGATGACAAACTAGTTGAAGTTTTCAACGGGGAATATAATATGTGCATATAAGTTGCAAGGGCTCCCCCTGAAGATGTGCATATAAGTAATTTGCTTTTGGAATGCAAATGCACATGGCAGGTTGTACTTGTGGAGATCCTCTTCAACTTATGATGAAAATTCATCATGCATGAAAAGTATGTGAAGATAATGACATGCATAATGAAAAATGGACGTCTGCAAATGATCTAAGTGCGGAATTTATCGTCGCACATGCGGAATTTATCATCACAGAATAGCAAATAAGTAGCAGGCGACCATCGAGTTTAAGAGTTACAACTCAAAGAACCAAATGTATCAAAACAAGAGTTGTAAACACTAGGCAAAACATAAAGTAACCGCCCATATGGACCCGCTTGAAGACTATCAAACTCATATGCTTCTCCCCCTTTTGTCAGTAAGGAGCAAAAAGGTTTGAAGACATAGAGCATCTACTCGTTCCCATGAGGAGTAGGTGAACCAGCAAGGTCATCGGTGTTGTTAGGTGGTGCAGACGAACTCGGGGTAGTGTCGATGCATGCTGAAGTAGGGGGCGGTGAAGTAGCATCGTCTTCGTCCTCGATCACTCTGGCATTCACAGTTGCCGTGGAGGAAGAGAACTCGGAGTCTTCAAGAGACGGAGTTCATCGCAGCACAGTCCTTCGGGGAGGTGTGGAGTCAAACTTGAAATGTTCAGAGAAGCCATCCTTGTGAAGATCATCCTTAGAGCACATAAGCGTCAGCCCTTTCCATGTACGCCGACAGGTTTCATGGGCAACAAAGGCATTCTTGGTGGCAAGATTGCGAATGCGGTTGACATCCACCAAGAGGCTTTGCATTTGGCGCTTCAGCCAGTCATGATGCCTATCCTGTTTCTGATGAAGGGCAACTAGAAGCTCTTGGTCATTGAGAACACGAGATCGCTTCTTGGGCCGTTGGGCAATAGTGCTTTCAGTGGCTTCAGTGAGGGCACGATGAGGTGCACGTGTAGTACCAGCCAGAGGATAAACACGAGTGACTACTTCAACTCCTTCAATGTTTTGAGAGAAACTTTGATGCTCAGCATTTTGAAGACTAAGAGGCTCCTTGGCAGGCTCTGGATAGATGGCTTCAACGGACATATCCACATCAGGCAGAAAGATCCAGTGAATGGGAGCAGAGGGCTGATATGAGATAGCTGAGTGGAGTTTGATCAGCCGCATTATCCATGGAGCGTAAAACTTCAAGCTAAAAAGATCAAATCCTGATGCAGCAAGTTGGCGGATGAAGAAGTCTTGTGCATTGAAGCATTTGCCATGAAGAATATAGAAGACCAAAGTCTTCATTGCACCTTCCAGCTTTGCATGTGGAGAATATCCTTTGATGGGCCAGAGAGTTCGCCTTATAATGTGATAGATAGTGCGTGGCAGATACTCAAGGTCTTCAACAAAGAACTCCTTAGGATATGCAGCATCTTGAGGCAAAGGCTTCATCATGCTAAGCATCTGACTCATGTTCGGTTCAGGCTTCTGAAAGATGCTCTCCATAGCTTCACGGTGAAGCTAACAGCCAGGTTCATAGAGATCTCCAGGAGTGGGCAGACCAGTGAGCTCAATGATATCAAAGGCTTTGGCTTCATGATGAACATTTTTGGTCATCCACTCAAGGACCCAAGTCTTCGGATCTCTGTTGTAGCCATGAATGTGAAGAGTGGCATAAAATTGGAGTAGCAACTCTTCGTTCCGTTGCTCTTGGTCGGTGACGAAAGGCAACAATACAACCTCTTTGAAGCAATCCAGAGCTTCTTCCAAGTAGGGCAGACCAGTTATTGCTTCGGTGTCAAGACGCATATGAGGGAAGATGCGACCTTGATTGTACAGAATGCATGAGTAATAGCTTCGCTGCGGATAGCTCCAGAACCGATCAAAAGATATTCTTTCCCTTGAGTAGGGGTTCTTGGAGCTATTGAAGAAGGTGTTGTCTCCTTTGAAGCCGTTGACATTAAATGATCCAGGTGCTGATGCAAGACCTGGAAACCTGGGCAACCTTGGCATTGGCTTCTGTACCAGAGGCCTGTGCTCAACATGATAGTCAAACTGAGGACCAGCAGCAGGCGTAGGAACAGGAGCAGTAGCATCATTTGCTTCACTGACTTCTGGCTCATTGGTTGGTGCAGGCTCCACATTTGCTTCAGCCATGACAACATCATTGGCTTCATTTGTTTTGGTGGTGGCAGCCTCAAGATTCTCAACCTCCACTTAATGAGCTGGAGGGTCGGGCGCAGAAACGTTCTCCTCGAGAACAACTTCTTCAGTACTGGGGGAGTAGGGACACGTTCTTCTCCTTGTGTGTCATCGACTGATGCAGCCGGAATGTCTTCAGCAGCTTTACCCTCAGACTCGGAGACATTCACAGTAGGAGTGGCATCTGGAAACACTTGACATGCAACAGAGTGGTGGGGCACTTCTCCTTCTGGAAAGCTCGAAAGAGGGACTTGAGACCTTGGTCCTTTGCGAAGCCTGCGTAATGCTAGCGATGCCTTTGGAGATGGAGTTGGCTGGGCCTCAAAGTCATCTTCTTCTTCTTGCCGGGGTGGTGACTTGTTGTTGTGGGTGATCAGCCCATGATGCATCCTGAGCAATTGGCATCAGAGGACGACCAATGCTGATGAGTTCGCTGTGCGTAAGCACAGGCGATGATACCTGTTGGTGCTCGATCAGAGCAAGAACTACATCATCTTCAACATTGTCATGGTGACCAATGTCTTCAGCAGTGGTGGGATCAACTGCTGGAATGTCTTCAGCTGCATGAGCCTATGTGGAAGCAGGCTCATGGATAATCAGTTGGCGCTTTTGGTAGGGCGAACCATTGAGATAGGTTCAACAACTAAGGGCTCTGTGGGAGTAGCCCGATCCTTCTTGGTCTTGCGCTTCTTCTTGGAGGGAGCAACATCAGAGGCTTCAGGATGTTTCCTCTTTCTGGCTTCAGCCTCAGCAGTCCTCGTCTTCTTCAGTTCTGAAGCGGTTGACCTGACCTTTGGCTTCGAGCCAGTCATGCTGGCTGGGAAGACAATGGGATGTGCTTCCTGCCTTGGTGCGTCGGGTTCGACCACAGCTGGCTTTTTCTTCTTCTTTGCAGCTATCCTGGGATCGATGCCAGGACGACCAAGAGCCTTGCGCTTCTCAGCCTAATTGTAGGCTTGCACACACTTCTCAGCCAGGCTCTTCATGCGTTCAAGAGAACCTTGAGCTTCTACACGTTTCTTGAGAAAGGCTTCCTTGAGCTCGTGCAGCATAATCTTGTAGTTCTTCACCTCTTGCACGCTGAGTTTGGCCATGTGCTTCTTGAACTGAGCTTTCTCATAGTCGATCTTTTGCTTCAGTTCAACGATGCGCTGAGCTAGAGATAGCTCAGAAGCAATGGCGCCAGTGAAGGCGACACTGAGGCTAATTGGAAGCTGTAGATCTTCAAAGCTGAGGTTGGGCGTGTCAAACCACTCATCAATGAAGTTATGGATGATTGCCACATCAAAGAGAGGCAAATCATTGAAGATCTGCTTCTTCATTGCTCTTGATTAGTTGCTCAAGAGCGTCATCTGCAAGATCTTCATCACTGGACAGATCAATGGCGTCATTGTGCAGAATAGCAGCAGCAGTCAGTGCCTGATCAGTATTCTTTCTCATCTCAGTCTTCTTGGAGATACGTGATAGATCTTCAGACTGCACACTGTCTTCAGGAGGTGCAGTAGCCAGTGGCTTCGCATGTGAGACCTTTGGTGCAGGAGCAGGCTTTGAAGCTTTAGGCTTCTTCAGGTTCTTTGGCTTCGGCGGTGCAGGCGCTTCATCAGATTCAGCGTCATCTGCAGGCTTATCCATGTCTGTCCCTTGAACCATGATATGAGTGATGAGACTGTCCAGGTTGTAGAAGGGCCCAACAAGATTGGGTTCAGCGTCGCGAGTGCCATCGCCACGGGGAGCAGAGGGGCCAGGGTTGAAGTCGAGTCCCAATGACTTCTTGTTTTGCTTAGACGAACTCTTGGCAAATTGGAAGTTGCGCTTGAACAGATTGTCGTCACGACACCATAGTAGTGACTATGGGTGTGCATCTGCAGGCTGTGGTCCTCGGACCATGTAGGGATAGAAGCCTTGTTCAATGGCTTCATCTCTGGACCTGGGTTGAAGATTTTTGTATTGGATGTGTCCCCAAGGTCGCTTGATGGCATTTTTCTAAGCATATTCCTGGGTCACAAACCGGTATTTGAACCATTGTTCTGCCCAATATCTTCAAATCCATTGGATTCGGGTCTTGCGCTGATTGTAATCCTCTTCAGGACCTATCTTGTGAAGCTCTGAGAGGTTATCAGGCAAATCTCTTGATGTTCCCCCACGACGCTGTCTGCCACCCTTCCTTACTGATTTCTCTGCAGCCATGAACTTCAAACTGAATGGCTTCAACACGTTCAAAGGCTTTCGCTTGCTGGACAAACAGGAACTGGCTTCGGGAGAATTTATACGATACTATAAGAATTCTGCAAAGGAATGCAGACTATGAGAACCATGGGATTCTCCCATGGACATGTACCTGTGACAGCATTAAGGTGTGAGGGAAGGGGAAGAGGTCATATGCATTCTCAAAAGATTTTGAAGATAAATCAGTTTAGAAGACATTGACCTCATCGTGCGAAGACATTCACTCATAGATAAGGAGTTGGTTCCAGATTTGTACGAATCCACGGAAAAGTACAAGTGAGGAATCTAACTACTTTGTGAAGCATAAGTGAACATACTAGGCATATAATGAGATGAAGTATGAAATAGATCCATCTTGTGTGAACAGAAACTTCTTATGGTAGAAAGTGATGAATCTATAGGATCAAAGGGGCCGTAAAAAGGAAGTTTTATTTACCACACGAAGAACTGCTAGACGGAGTGGAAGGGGAGGCCGAGCAGTTCGATCGTCCGTGCCCTAACTTGGCGATGGAGGACACCTACGGCGACGGCGGAGAAGATGATGTCCGTGGCCGGTGTGAAGACGGTGTCGGAGAGGTCGCGGCAGCTAAGCGCTTTGTCGCCAGCGTCGTCGAGGACTAGCGGTGGCACTAGGGTTCGTGCGAGAGTGGAAGAAAGGATAATGACTGTGGTGAGGCATGTATTTATAGGGATAGGGACGGCACTGTGTTATTACATAGGTGCCCCTGGCGATTCACATCTGAAGGACACGTGGCCATCATGCAACATATCGAAGGTTGTTCCACGTTCGCACGCACGCCTGGATTGTCAGGTGGTCGTTCCCACTTCTCCGAGTTTCAGGTGAAGTAATTAGCATTGAAAGCGGACTTAATGTTTGTCTCTGTATCTTCTGTTGACAAGGACGCAGAGAAGACATTCGATAGTTTCAAGATAATGCATATGATTTGGAGAGATAGAGTTTGAGATACAAAGCATATAGAGGTTAGGGTCCGATCACATTCACTTAGTTCAAAAGTTTCAACAAGAAGACATATCTATAAGTGAATGTTGTAGAGGACAGAACACTAGTATATGTGTATATATGTGAGAAAGACAACCAAACCAACATAGTGAAGATAACCATGTAGGCATGTTGAGAATGAAGACAAACAAAATGTGAAGACATAGCAAATGTAATGCCATGGGCAAAACACTTCAAACAGAAGAATTTGGTGGTGGCGTTACCCACCGTATAGGAAGTATTAGACCCAGACACGGCGCACAATTATCGTGGCGCTCCGAAGTCAAATTCCACATTAATGTATTCACACTTAGAATGTATGTCTTCATTGATTGAAGATATACTTTACTTCGTGTGTTGCACATCTAAGTCATCAATATGCATAAGTGTTAGGATGTGTGCCTGATCACAGGACATTTGAGGATTCCAAGATATTTAGCTAACACCGTAACTTGCAAAATCTCTTCTCATCCAAGGGCTTGGTGAAGATATCAGCCAATTACTCTTTAGTGTTGACGTGTATGATATCAATATCTTCCTTCACAACATGATCTCTGAGAAAGTGATGACGAATTTCAATGTGCTTTGTCTTCGAGTGCTGAACTGGGTTGTTGGCGATCTTGATGGCGCTTTCGTTGTCGCAGTAGAGTGGCACTTGCTTCAGATGAATGCCATAGTCTTTGAGTGTTTGCTTCATCCACAGAAGCTGAGTGTAGCAAGATCCAGTAGCAATGTATTCAGATTCAGCAGTGGAGAGAGATACATAGTTCTGCTTCTTTGAAGACCAACATACAAGTGATCGTCCCAGAAAATAACATGTCCCTGATGTAGACTTGTGATCCACCTTGTCACCAGCATAATCAGCATCCGAGAATCCAACCAGGTCAAACTCAGAGCCCTTTGGATACCATAATCCTAGTGTTGGGGTGTAAGCCAAATATCGAAGAATTCGCTTCACAGCTAAGTGATGCGATTCCTTTGGTGCCGCTTGGAATCGAGCACACATGCAAACACTAAGCATAATATCTGGCCTAGATGCACATAGATAAAGTAAAGAACCAATCATGGAGTGGTATACCTTTTGATCAAACTCTTTACCATTGTCGTCGGGACCCAGATGATGTTTGGCTGGCATTGGAGTCGTGAAGCCTTTGCAGTCTTGCATACCAAATTTCTTCAGGCAATCTTTGAGGTACTTCTCTTGAGATATGAAGATGCCGTTGCGTTGCTGACGTATTTGAAGACCAAGGAAGAACTTCAGCTCACCCATCATGGACATCTGATATTGCTCTTGCATCATATATCCAAACTCTTCATTGTATTTCTGATTGGTGCAGCCAAAGATAATGTCATCCACATATATTTGGCACACAAACAATTCACCATCATATGTCTTCGTGAAGAGAGTGGGGTCTAGGGAACCAGATTTGAAGCCTTTGCTCTTCAGGAAGTCTTTGAGTGTGTCATACCAAGCCCGAGGGGCTTGTTTGAGGCCATACGGTGCCTTGTTGAGCTTGTACACCATGTCAGGATGTTTTGGATCATCAAAGCCAGGCGGTTGTGCAACATACACTTCTTCTTCAATCTTTCCATTGAGAAAAGCACTCTTCACATCCATTTGATACAGAAGTATGTCATGATGATTTGGATAGGCCATCAGTATGCGTATGGCTTCAAGTCTAGCCACAGGAGCAAATGTTTCATCGAAGTTAATCCCTTCAACTTGAGTGTATCCTTGAGCAACGAGACGAGCTTTGTTTTTGAAAACTTGACCATGCTCATCTTGCTTGTTGCGATATATCCATTTGGTGCCTATTATATTGTGCTTGCGAGGATCAGGACGCTTAACCAGCTCCCATACATTATTCAACTCAAACTGTTGAACCTCTTCTTGCATAGCTTGAATCCATTCAGGTTCCATGAAGGCTTCTTCAACTTTCTTGGGTTCAGATATTGAGACGAATGTGAAATGCCCACAAAAATTTGCTAGCTGTGTTGCCCTTGAACGAGTGAGTGGACCTCACTACTAGGAAAAGGCCTACTAATGGCGCACCAGTTTTGCCTACTAATGGCGCACTACTGGTGCGCCATTAGTATCACACCACTACTATTTTTTACTAATGGCGCACCACTGGTGCACCATTAGTATACCAGATAGTAATGGCGCACCAGTAGTGCGCCATTAGTATGCCTAGAGGTGCGCCATTACTATCTGACTTAGTAATGGCGCACCGCATAGAAGTGCGCCATTAGTAATAATTTTTTTCAATTTTTTTTTTAAAAATCAAATTTAAAAAAACTCAATTTGTGGCTTAATCTCGAGTCATTATGCTTGAATCCATTCAGGTTGCATGAAGGCTTCTTCAACTTTCTTGGGTTCAGATATTGAGACGAATGTGAAATGCCCACAGAAATTTGCTAGCTGTGTTGCCCTTGAACGAGTGAGTGGACCTCACTACTAGGAAAAGGCCTACTAATGGCGCACCAGTTTTGCCTACTAATGGCGCACTATTGGTGCGCCATTAGTATCACGCCACTAGTATTTTTTACTAATGGCGCACCACTGGTGTGCCATTAGTATACCAGATAGTAATGGCGCACGAGTAGTGCGCCATTAGTATGCCTAGAGGTGCGCCATTACTATCTGACTTAGTAATGGCGCACCGCATAGAAGTGCGCCATTAGTAATAAATTTTTTTCAATTTTTTTTTCAAATTTGTTTTTTTTAAATTCATTTTTTTATTTTTTTCTTAATCTCAGGTCACTATGGCTTAATCTCGAGTCAATATGCTTAATCTCAGGTCAAATCGCACTCTGTGGTCAAACTTCCCAAAAGGTCACCCATCCTCACACTACTCCAGCCCAAGCACGCTTAACTTCATAGTCCTATCCAACCCCAGCACCACCTCACTTCACAGGCACTTGTTGATATATCTATCATATCAATCCTATTAAACCTTGCTGATGTCTAGGACTTTGTTCATGTTCATGAGTATAATGAAACTTTGAAAAAATATTTCAAACTTCCCGGTCATATTACGTATCATATTTTGAAAAATAATTCAAAAAAATTCGAAACCAATTTTTTTCTATTACTAGTGGCGCACCTAGCATACGGTGCGCCACTAGTAAGTTTGAATTTTTTTGCCTCCGGATCTTAAAAGCCCCGTAACTTTTTTCTATTAGGTTTTTGGGGATTTTGAGAATGTTTAACGGAGTAGATGATTTTTCATATAGAAAACTTTTTAATCCGAGTTCGTATGCAAAAGTTATGCCCATTTTACAAATTCCAGAGAGATTTTGCAAATAAAGTCGAAATTCATATTTGTAAATTTTCCCAACAACTAGACCACATATCACATGGGAACTTATTTTCTTTTATTTTTTTGACATTTCCATCAATTTTTTTTATTTTTTTAAACTGAAAAGGCGGTCCACGGGGGGGGGGGGGGGGGGGGGTGCATTCGGTGGAAATTTTGTGCCAAGTTAGTAATGGCGCACCGTGGGAGTGGTGCGCCATTACTAGTTAAACTAGTAATGGCGCACCACACCCACGATGCGCCATTACTAGTTTTGAAAAAAAAATACAACAAATTCTGAATTTTTTTTAGAAAAAACTTAGTAATGGCGCACCAGTTGACAGTGCGCCATTACTAGTTAAAACTAGTAATGGCACACTGTCCACTGGTGCGCCATTACTAGTTTTGAAAAAATAAATAAAAAAATTTGAAAAAAAATTACTAGTGGCGCACCGTGGATGTGGTGCGCCATTACTAGTTTAACTAATAATGGCGCACTATCCACTAGTGCGCCATTACTAGTTTTGAAAAAAAATTGAAAAATAAAATTTGTTACTAATGGCGCACCGTGGATGTGGTGCGCCATTAGTATTTGGACACTAATGGCGCACCAACACATGGTGCGCCATTAGTACATACTAATGGCGCACCACATGTCTGGTGCGCCATTAGTGTCATTTCCATCTATAGCCCTTTTCCTAGTAGTGCCTAGTGCATTGATGCTATCAATTATTCTCTCAATCTTTACTTCATTTGCAACACGAGGATGTACATGACGAAGATTTTGCTCTTGCTAATCATTGTCATCGTTAGAGGGATTGTCTTCAGGCTGAGCATTGTCTTCAGGTTGATCAGGTGCGGAGATGATAAGTTCCTCTTTAGGCTGAGCTTCAGACGGTATGATTTTGCCAGTTCCCATAAGTTTGATTGATTCACTGGATGGAACTTCATCTAGCACATTTGGCAGGTGCTCTCTTTGTGAGCCGTTCGTCTCATCAAACCGCACATCCACTGTTTCAACCACTTTATAGTGAGAAAGGTTGAAGACTCTGTAGGAGTGCGGATCCTTTCCATATCCAAGCATAAAACCCTCATGTGCTTTTGGTGCAAATTTTGAAGTGTGATGTGGGTCCTTGATCTAGCACCTGGCGCCAAATACTCTGAAGTAACTGACATTTGGCTTCTTGCCAGTAAGGAGCTCATAGGATGTCTTGTTCAGAAGCTTGTGAAGATAAACACGGTTGAT
The DNA here is from genome assembly GCF_003073215.2 of Triticum urartu. NCBI lineage: Eukaryota > Viridiplantae > Streptophyta > Magnoliopsida > Poales > Poaceae > Triticum > Triticum urartu. The sequence continues at coordinate 415,903,482 of NC_053022.1, read as the reverse complement.
GATATGGCATGCAGTATCAATGGCTTCTGGCCAGAATTTTCTTGGAGTCTTGTATTCATCAAGCATCGTCCGGGCCATCTCAATAAGTGTTCTGTTCTTGCGTTCGACGACGCCATTCTGCTGTGGCATGTACGGAGCTGAGAATTCATGTGTGATGCCCAAGGTATCAAGATATGCATCTAGGCCAGTGTTCTTGAATTCAGTGCCATTGTCACTTCTGATGTGCTTTATCTTGGCGCCATAGTTGTTCATTGCTCGATTGGCGAAGCGTCTGAAGACATCCTGCACTTCAGTCTTGTAGAGGATTATATGCACCCAAGTATATCTTGAATAATCATCAACAATGACAAATCCATAGAGACAAGCATTAGTAGTAAGAGTTGAGTATTGAGTGGGACCAAAAAGATCCATGTGGAGCAGTTCGAAGGGTTGAGTCATTGTCATGATCGTCTTCGAGGGATGCTTGGCCCTCGTCATCTTTCCTGCTTCACAGGCACCGCATAAGTGATCCTTCTTGAACTTGACGCCCTCGATGCCTATGACATGCTTCTTCCTTGCAAGGGTGTGGAGGTTCCTCATGCCAGCATGCCCTAGCCTCCGATGCCAGAGCCAGCATTCAGAAGCTTTTGCTAGAAGACATACGGCAAGTTGTGGTCCTGCTGAGAAATCTACCATGTACAAATCATCTTTCCGATACCCTTCAAACACTAGAGACTTGTCAGATTCCATTAGAACAAGGCAACGATATTTTCCAAATATCACAATCATGTTTAAATCGCAAAGCATTGAGACAGACATTAAGTTGAAACCAAGGGATTCAACAAGCATGACTTTATCCATGTGTTGATCCTTTGAGATTGCAACTCTACGTAGACCCAATACCTTGCTTTTACCAGTGTCAGCAAATGTGATGTGACTTTTATCAGATGGACGTGAGGTTGAGTCCATGAGAAGGCTTCGCTTGCCAGTCATGTGATTGGTACACCCACTATCAATAATCCATTCTGAAGCTGCTGGTGTCGTACCCTACAGTGCAGTTAGGGGGATAGGCTTCACGAAGAGAATTGTGAAGCAAAAACATTTGACGAACCAGTGGATTATTAAAGCTTAGATCGAGATTAGGACTGATAGGGCAAGTAGCAAGCGACTCAGGAACAAAGTACATAATAAGACCCTTTGGGCATTTGATCTTGCGCCCTAAAAGATGTGTAAGGTCCCCACCAATAGCATCAGACGATTTTGGTTTTCGTCTGGAGACCTTTCCCTGCAAAAGAGAGTTAAGCTTTCTTAGCCACCCGCATCTTCAAGGGTTGCTTCGAAGCAATGAGTCTAAGTGCAGCATCTGAGAACTTTGGCTTTGGAGCCCTAGCAAAAAGTCTTGCAGGTGGACAAGAGTACTCATAAGAATAAGCAGAATAGTTCTTGGTATTATGAACATGGCAGTTTGATGAACCGCGCTCATATTCATAGGACTGAGTATGGTTTCCCTGCAAAACATTTGCGTTAGTACGACTCAGGTGAGTCCTCTGTCTGTATGAAGCCTTTGTACCATATGAAGCCTGTGGTCCGGGGTTTGTCTTCTTCACTTGTGGTGTCATGAAGACATTCACAGGAAGATTCTCCAAACACCTTTTCGGCACCCAGACTTTCTTCATAGGCGGCCCATTCCTGCAGTTAGTACCAATATACCTGACAAACACTTCACCATTAATATTCTTGAACAGTTTATAGTTTGCATCAAAGGATTCATCAATAACAATGGGATTAGCACAAGTGAAGCCAGATAGGTTGGATGGATCCGCTGAAGGTTCCTTTGCAGCAACCCATCAGGTTTTGGGGTACTGCTCAGGTTTCCAGTAAGAGCCATCAGCATTCATTTTCCTTTCGAACCCAACAACCTCTTTCCTAGGGTTTCGGTTCAGGATCTTCCTTCTGAGGGCATCACATAGTGTTTGATGCCCTTTGAGACTTTTGTACATCCCTGTTTCAAGCAATGTCTTCAATCTAGCATTCTCATCAGCAATAGTAGTGGTATCCTTAGCAGAGGGGTTAGTTGCCACATCAATAGTTGAAGATATTGCAATAGTAGCAGCAGTAGAACATTCAGCAACAGAAGTAGCATTATCACGCTCAAGGCATTTAAGACATGGTGGTTCCAATCCTTCCTGAGCTGAACTAATCTGTTTGGCGCAAAGTGACTCATTTTCCTTTTGAGGATCTTCATGAGCCGCTCTCAATTTCTCAAGATCTTGCTTCCTTTGAAGATAATCATAGGAAAGCTTTTCATGAGCTGTTGAGAGCGTTTCATGATGACTTTCAAGTTCCTCATACTTAACGTGAAGATTTTTTATGTCTTCAATTAAGGACTGAGATCGAGTCATTTCAGTGTCTAACAGATCATCGCTTTTGTCTAACAATTTTTGAACATGTTCCATAGCTTTCTGTTGTTCAGTTGCAATTTTAGCAAGTGTTTTGTAGCTGGGCTTGGAACCACAATCAGAGTCATCTTCACTAGATGTTTGATAGTGAGTAGTGCATGTGTTTACCTTGGCACCGTGTGCCATGAAGCAGTAGGTAGGAGCGGAGTAGTCCTTGTCATTTGCATTGGTGTCAGTGATGAAGTCATTGTCTTCAGTGTTGAAGATGGACTTGGCAATGTATGCTGTAGCCAGATTCGCAACGCTAGAATCGGACTCCTCCTCAGACTCCACCTCCGCCTCCTCAGAAGCGGACTCCTCCTCTGAATCCATTTCCTTGCAAACAAACACACTGCCTTGCCAAATGAGCTCTTCTTGTGTGATGAAGACTTTGAGGAAGACTTGGAAGAAGACTTTGAGTATTTCTTCTTCTTCTTCTTATTGTCGTCAGAGTCATACTCCTTGCTCTTCTTCTTCTTGTTGTTCTCATTGTCCCACTGCGGACACTCAGAGATGTAGTGGCCAGGTTTCTTGCACTTGTGGCATGTTTTCTTCTTGTAGTCATGAGCAGAAGCTTCATCATTCCTTGAGCTTGATCGTGAAGACTTTCTGAAACTTTTCTTCTTGGTGAATTTTTGGAACTTCTTCACAAGCATAGCAGGCTCCTTTCCAATGTCTTCAAGATCATCAGAACTGCTGTCAGATTCTTCTTCAGATGAGGAGACAACTTTTGCCTTCAAGGCACGAGTTCGCCCATAGTTGGGACCGTAGATGTCTCTTTTTTCTCAGAAAGCTAAAACTCGTGTGTGTTGAGCCTCTCAAGTATGTCAGATGGATAAAGTGTCTTGAAGTCAGGATGTGCTTGAATCATCAGGGCTGGGGTTTCAAATGAGCTGTCAAGTGATCTTAGGAGTGTCTTGACGACTTCATGCTTGGTGATCTCAGTGGCGCCAAGAGCTTGAAGCTCATTTGTGATGTCAGTGAGTCGATCAAACGTGAGCTGGACATTCTCATTGTCATTTCTCTTGAAGAGGTTGAAGAGGTTGCAAAGGACACTGATTCTCTGATCTCTCTGGGTTGAGACACCTTCATTGACCTTGGAGAGCCAGTCCCAGACTAGCTTAGATGTTTCCAAAGCACTCATACGGCCATACTGTCCTTTGGTCAGATGACCACAGATGATGTTCTTGGCAGTGGAGTCCAGTTGAACGAACTTCTTGACATCAGCAGCGGTGACACCTTCACCAGCCTTGGGAACGCCATTCTTGACGACATACCATAGGTCGACATCAATGGCTTCAAGATGCATGCGCATCTTATTCTTCCAGTAGGGATATTCAGTTCCATCGAAGACAGGGCATGCAACGGAGACTTTAGTTATCCCTGCAGTTGACATAGCTAAAACTCCAGGTGGTTAAACTGAATCACACAGAACAAGGGAGTACCTTGCTCTGATACCAATTGAAAGTGCTAGTGATCGACTAGAGGGGGGTGAATAGGCGATTTTTATGAAAGTCTTCAAAACATGGAAGTTTCGAAGACAAACGATAGAAATAAACCTATTACCATGCAACGGAAGGTAGACTACACTAGGCAAACCATAGTCAAGTATTCAATGAAGTGAAAGCACAATGACTAATAGCAGCTAGGCAGTAAGGATCAGGTAGGAAGATATTGTGAAGCCAATCAGAACAAGCAGTCACTCAGTGAAGACAAAAGATAATGCAATCATACAAAGGACCAACAGTAAGTAAAGGGAAGGGAAGGATGAAACCAATGACTCGTTGAAGACAATGATTTTGTTGGACCAGTTCCAACTGCTGTGACAGTTGTACGTCTGGTTAGGGCGGCTAGGTATTTAAACCTAAGGACACACAGTCCCGGACACCCAGTCCTGAACACGCAGCTCAGGACAGCCAATCCTCACCGTATTCCCCTTGGGCTAAGGTCACACAGACCTCGCCCAATCACTCTGGTAAGTCTTCAAGGTAGACTCCCAAACCTTCACAGACTTCGTTCACCGGCGATCCACAATGACTCTTGGATGCTCAGAACGCGACGCCTAACCGGCTGGAGGATTCATAGTCCTCAAGCGTAATAAGTCTTCAGATCACACAGACAGGAAGACTTAGGTGATGCCTAACACTCTTTGGCTTTGGGTGTTTAGGGCTTTATCCTCGCAAGGAATTCTCTCTCAAAGGCTTCGAGGTGGGTTGCTCTCAAACGACAAAAGCCGTACTTTAACTCTAAGCAGCCAACCGTTTATGGTTGTAGGGGGTGGGCTATTTATAGCCACTAGGCAACCCGACCTGATTTGTCTGAAATGACCCTGGGTCACTAAGGAACTGACACGAGTTCCAACGGTCAGATTTCAAACACACACGACAACTTTACTTGGGCTACAAGCAAAGCTGACTTGTCCAACTCTAAACAAGATTCGCCCTCATAGTCTTCACTCGAAGACATAGGATTTTGGTTAAGCATCACTTCAGTCATTCTGACTGGTTCTCTTGGACCCCACTTAACAGTATGGTGGTTCCTATGACTCAAGAAAGAAGAAAAAGAACTACGAAAGATCTAAGTCTTCGCGCTCCATAGTCTTCATGCAATGTCTTCTCTTGTCATAGTCTTCAAGGTGAATCTCTGGTAGGAAAACCGAATCAATGAGGGACTTCTACCTGTGTTATCCTGCAATTCTCACAAACACATTAGTCCCTCAACTAGGTTTGTCATCAATACTCCAAAACCAACTAGGGGTGGCACTAGATGCACTTATAGCTGTAATGCTAACAAAAAGAATATGGCCTCTAAAAAACCTCAAGAATTAGAAAATGGGCTGTAAATTATTAGAAATAATGGCAAATGGGCTGTGTGATGTTTTCCACAGATTTGAGGCTTTCCTAAAAAAAGGTTGACGCACAAGCAGTGACTGTTGGATGTCCATCCAACGACCGTCGTGCTTCTTCAATCTCCGCTCTTCCTGCTCCAGCCGCTCAAACAAGCGCCGGCAGGACTGCCTGCTCTCTCCTCCCCGTGGCCGGCTGTGCTGCCGTGCAGGCCTCACCGCCCCACCGTACTCCCATCGCTGGCCTGGCCATCCCTCTACTCACCCACACCTGCTCTTATTCTCTAGCGACAGCAGATGAACCAGTAAACCCTTGTACAATCGTACTCCCCTTCGCGTGGGAAACAACTGCCGAGTCTTCCCTGCCTCCGTGTCGTTCCCTACCTATTCCTTGTCATCGTCCACCGCCCTGGTGCTCTCTGCACGGCCTGGTCAACGTGGTCAATGACCGACATGCATCTGAAGTGGACTGTATATGGAGAGGCTGACAGCTGGGTCCACGGCCGCAAGCAAGGAAATGCCACCTTATTATGCGCAAAATAATGATTCCTCCAACTGACATCTGGGACCCACCGAAAGGGCCTCTATATTTTGCGAAAAAAACGTTACCGCCGTTGACAGCTTGGACGCACTAGCTATATCCTCGCACGCAAGGAAGTGCCTCCTTATTACGCACAAAAAAAATGAATACTCCCCCTGGTAGGTGGGACCTACTATAGTGGCAGGCTGACTTGTGGGCCTACGAAGTTGACGAGGACAGAGGGCTTTGTCAACTTAGTCAATATGCACGATTCGAGCTCCAGTGACCATACGATGTCCATCCAACTGCCGTAGTGCTTCTTCAACCTCTGGTCTTCTTGCTCCAGCTTCCCAAACCAGCGCCGGTCGTGCCTCGAGCTCCTGCCTCCCGTGGCCGGCTGCGATGCGGCGGAGGCCTCACCGCCCCCTATTACTCCCATCGCTGGCCAGTCCATCCCTCTACTCACCCACACCCCCGGTTATTTTGCGGCAACGGCAGCCTCACACCGCAGCGAACCAATGAACCCTCATACTCATCTACGCGTGGGCATCCACTGCCACATCTTCCCCTTCCTAGGCCTCGCCCTCGTCCACCGCCCTGGTGCTCTCGGCGCGGCGTGGTCAACATGGAGAGGCTAACAGCTGGGTCCACGGCAGCCGCAAGGAAGTTCCCCCGCTGTCAGCTTGGACCCACCGGAAGTGCTTCCTTATTACGCACAAAAAAATGAATACTCCCCCTGCGTAACGCCCAGGATATGAGTTTCCATATTTGTACTCCGACTCTTGCCTTTTCCGGAGATGCGATATGAGATTCCCTTCATGGTTGGTTTTTGTCTTTGTTTGCATTTTGTCCATGTCATGCATTTCATATCATGTCATCAGGTGCATCGCATTTGCATACGTGTTTGTCTCATGCATCCGAGAATTTCCCCGTTGTCCGTTTTGCATTCCGACACTCCTACGTCCTCCAGCGCCCCCTTTTGCCTCTTTTCATGTGCGGGTGTTAAACTTTCTCGGAATGGAACGAGATTTGCCAAGCGGCCTTGGTACACCACCGGTAGACCGCCTATAAAGTTTCATGCCATTTGGAGTTCGTTTGATACTCCAACGGTTAACCGGGGAACCATAAAGACCTCGTGTGTGTTGCAGCCCACCACCCCTCCAAAGTTGCCCAATAACCCATCCTAACCCCCTCCATCCTCTCGGCCGTTCGATCACGATCGCGTGGCCGAAAACCGCACCTCATTTGGACTCTCCTAGCTTCCTCTACCTATAAAAAGGTGCTACCCTCCGAAATCCTCGCGCATATAAACCCTAGAACTTCCTCCTCCGCACGCCGGACATGTCCACCCCGCCGCCGGAGATGTCCGCTACCGCTTTCCCCCAATCATAGCTTGCCACTTGTCCCGCCGCCGTCCTCCCACCGCCGTGGCCTGCCCGGGCCTGGGCCAGGCTCGCCCGAGCCCATCGGAGCCCGGATCGGCCCCCGCGCGTTGCCGCCTCGCCGTTCGCCGCCGGCCGCCGCCGCCTGTTCGCCGCCGGCCACCGCGCCCCGCCTCCTCCGCCGCCCGGCCCGACCTTCGCCGCCTCCGCCGTGCCAATCCCCACCGCCCTCGCCCACAGGCACCCGGCCGCGCCGCCACCAATTGAGCTCCGCCGACGCCCTTTAGCTGCGCTGCCGCCCCACCTTGCTCCACCCCGCGCCGCCGCCCGCGCCAGATGCGCCGCCCCCGCATCGCCAAACGCCACCTCCGCCGCCGCCCCTCGTAACCGAAGTCTGCGCCAACCTCGCCGGAGCCCGTCCCGCATCGGATCCCGTCGGGTAGACGAGATCCACCCGCTCCACCAACCAACCACACCTCGTCTCACGCCCGGATCCGTCCATCCCGCACAACGTCATCCAGTTTCCCAGAGGTTCATGAGGTCGTATCTCCGTGCTCGGTGGTCCAAATCATGCATATTATATATCAAAATGTTCATCATGATATGCTATTCATTTTGTTCCATTGTTCCATGCTTGTTTGAGTCCATCTTGATGCCCAAATTGTTGATGCAAGAGTGCTATAAAATGTTAGGTGCTGATTCTTATCAGATCATGAGCATTTGTCATTTTTTCCATGATTATTATGTGCTGCATATGGGCATGAGCTCTACATGCATTTTTGTGATCAATGTGGTGACTAGCACATGCATGCAAAATTTCCCTAAGTCATTTTCCCTGCTGTTATTTTAATGCCATTTATTCATGTTGCTACAGTGAGATCCATGCTTCTTTTGAGTATGTTCAGTAAGTATGATTTGGACATATGGTCATTCTCTATCCATCCATGTCGCTATTTTCATTTATGGACTGCCCTAGCATGACTCGATCTTGCTTAACTTTTGCTATAAAATGTTCCTGGCAGATTGTTTACGTGTTAATCAATTTTTCCAAGGTTGTTGTAGTTGATCCATGCATGCTATGAGATTGTTCTTGCCATGTTTAGCTTCTTGATCATGTATTCTTGCTGGTAGTATGCTTAGCTTTTCATGCAATGCCTTGTGTTGAGTGCATCGAGCTTGCAAACATGCCTTCATAACTCTGTTTTTGCCTTTTCTAGTTTTCTGCCAAGTCTGAATCGGTTAACGAAACTTGCTATGTTTACATGGGTGCCATCATATCTTCTGATCCTTTTTGGCTTATGGTCAGTAAGGGACTTTTGTTATATGCTTTGAGTAGATTCATTCCATGCCTTGTATTGCTATGATCTGTTCCTGTAGCATGTAGTTATCTTGCTCTAAACATTGCTTCCTGATGTAAATTCCTGGCATGTTAGTATTTTCACTAAGTCTATGAAGCTGATATCTTTTGCCCTTTTGCCATGCTTGTTTGAACCTTCTATTGTGTGATTTAGCCATAGCTCAGTGTTCATCTTTTGTCAAGCATCTTGAGTAGATCACTTTCCATGTGCTTTGTTGTTATGTTGTACTGCAGTAGATTAGTTTCTTGTTGCATTCTAGATGGCATCGTGCTGTTAATCGCAGAGTCATGCCATTCTTGTTTTGCTTGGCATTTGCAAACCGTGCATCCGATTCCGGTGATCCTTATATCTATTTAGACCGAAATCAACACATCTTTCCAGCGGCACTCTTGGTTTGCCAAGTTGAGGCCTGGTTCAATATTTTCCTTTCGGAGCTCACATATGCATTGCATACAAACATCCCGTATATCATGCCATGTTTTGCATCATGTTGCTTGCGCATTGCACCGTGGTTGATTGTTGTTTCCTTTGCTTGTGGTCTTGCCTTGGGTAGAGCCAGGAGACAAGTTCGTGATCGAGGAACCCGTTGAGTACACTTACGAGGATCAAGCTTTCGTCTACTATGAGATCTTTGCAGGAAAGATGAGCATACCCTCGAAATCACTTCTATCTTTGCTTGCTAGTTGCTCACTCTATTGCTATGCCGCGATACCTACCACTTTCTATTTCATTCCTCCCATATTGCCATGTCAAGCCTCTAACCCACCTTTCCTAGCAAACCGTTGTTTGGCTATGTTATCGCTTTGCTCAGCCCCTCTTATAGCGTTGCTAGTTGAAGATGAATATGAAGTTTGTTCCTTGTTGGAACATGGATATTGTTGGGATATCATTATTATATCTTGTTTACTTTAATGCACCTATATACTTGGTAAAGGGTGGAAGGCTCGGCCTTATGCCTGGTATTTTGTTCCACTCTTGCCGCCCTAGTTTCCGTCATACCGGTGTTATGTTCCTTGATTTTGCCTTCCTTACGCGGTTGGGTTATAATGAGAACCCCTTGACAGTTCACCTTGAATAAAACTCCTCCAGCAAGGCCCAACCTTGGTTTTTACCATTTGCCTACCTACCACCATATACCTTCCCTTGGGTTCTGCAGACTCAAGGGTCATCTTTATTTTAACCCACCCCCCCCCCCGGACCAGTGCTCCTCTGAGTGTTGGTCCAAAACGGGCAGCCTGCGGGGCCACCTCGGGGCAACTCGAGGGTTGGTTTTACTTGTAGCTTGACCTATCCGGTGTGCCCTGAGAACGAGATACGTGTGACTCCTATCGGTATTTGTCCGCACATCGGGCGGCTTTGCTGGTCTTGTTTTACCATTGTCGAAATGTCTTGTAACCGGGATTCCGAGACTGATCGGGCCTTCCCGCTAGAAGGAATATCCTTCGTTGACCATGAGAGCTTGTGATGGGCTATGTTGGGACACCCCTGCAGGGTTTTGAACTTTCGAAAGCCATGCCCGCAGTTAAGCGCAGATGGGAATTTGTTAATATCCGGTTGTAGAAAACCTGACACTTAACTTAATTAAAATGAATCAACAGCGTGTGTAGCCGTGATTGTCTCTTTTCGGCGGAGTCCGGGAAGAGAACACGGTCTCGTGTTATGCTTGAACGTAAGTAGTTACAGGATCACTTGTTGATCATTTCTAGTTCACGACCGTTGCTTTGCTTCTCTTCTTGCTCTCATTTGCGTAAGTTAGCCACCATATATGTTAGTGCCTGCTGTAGCTCCACCTCACAACCCTTGCCTACCCATAAACTTAAATAGTCTTGATCGCGAGGGTGTGAGATTGCTGAGCCCCCGTGGATCACAGATACTTCCAACAGATGCAGGTGCGGATGATGCCAGTGCAAGGGACACAACCCAGCTCGAGTGGGAGCTTGATGAAAATCGTGGTCGTTGTGTTGTTTCGTTCCAGTTGATCAGTAGTGGAGCCCAGTCAGGGCGATCGAGGATCTTTTGCAGTAGGGGTTGTCTTTCTTTATTTGGTTCCATAGTCAGACCTTGATTGTAATGCTATACTTATGTATTGTGTGAAGTGGCGATTGTAAGCCAACTCTTTATCCCTTCTTATTCAGTACATGGGATGTGTAAAGATTACCCCTCTTGCGACATGCCTACTATGCGGTTATGCCTCTAAGTCATGCTCCGACACGTGGGAGATATAGCCGCATCGTGGGTGTTACACCCTGCTATTTGGGACACACCTTGGTGGGTGACTCACTTGTGGGCCTACTAAGTTGACGGGGATGGGGTGCTTTGTCAACTTAGTCAATATGAACGATTCCAGCTCTAGTGACCGTACGATGTCCATCCAACGGCCGTAGTGCTTCTTCAACCTCTGGTCTGCTTGATCCAGCGGACCAAAGCAACGCCAGTCGTGCTGCATGCTCCTGCCTCCCATGGCCGGCTGTGCCTCTGCGGAGGCCTCACTGCCCCCTACTACTCCCACCGTTGGCCAGGCCCTACGGCGATGACAGCCTCACACCGCAGCCAAACCAGTGAACCCTCGTACTCCTCTTCGCGCGGGCTTCCACTGCCACGTCTTCAGCGGCTCCGTGTTGTCCCCTTCCTAGGCCTCGCCGTTGTCCACCGCCCTGGGGCTCTCGGGGCGGCGTGGTCAACATGGTCAAGGAACGACTTCCATTGGACGTGGACTGTGTTGGAAATATGCCCTAGAGGAAATAATAAAATGGTTATTATTATATTTCCTTGTTCATGATAATTTTCTATTGTTCATGCTATAATTGTGTTATCCGGAAATCATGATACATGTGTGAATACATAGACCACAACTTGTCCCTAGTGAGCCTCTAGTTGACTAGCTCGTTGATGAATAGATGGTTATAGTTTCCTAAAAATGGACATAGGATGTCATTGATAACGGGATCACATCATTAGGATAATGATGTGATGGACAAGACCCAATCCTAAGCATAGCACAAGATCGTGTAGTTCGTCTGCTAAAGCTTTTCTAATGTCGAGTATCCTTTCCTTAGACAACAAGATTGTGCAACTCCCGGATATCGTAAGGTTACTTTGGGTGTGCCAAACGTCACAACGTAACTGGGTGGCTATAAAGGTACACTACGGGTATCCTTGAAAGTATCTGTTGGGTTGGCATGAATCGAGACTGGGATTTGTCACTCCGTATGATGGAGAGGTATCTCTGGGCCCACTCGGCAGGACATCATCATAATGAGTTCAATGTGATCAATGAGTTGTTCACGGGATGATGTGTTATGGGAACGTGTAAAGAGACTTGTCGTAACGAGATTAAACAAGGTATCGGTATACCGACGACCGAATATCGGGCAAGCATCGTACCGATAGACAAAGGGAATTGTATACGGGATTGATTGAATCCTCGACTTCGTGGTTCATCCGATGAGATTATCGTGGAGCATGTGGGAGCCAACATGGGTATCCAGATCCGGCTGTTGGTTATTGACCGGAGAGTTGTCTTGGTCATGTCTACATGTCTCCCGAACCCGTAGGGTCTACACACTTAAGGTTCGGTGACGCTAGAGTTGTAGAGATATTAGTATGCTGTTAACCAAAAGTTGTTCGGAGTCCCGGATGAGATCCCGGACGTCACGAGGAGTTCCGGAATGGTCCGGAGGTAAAGATTTATATATAGGAGGTCCAGTTTCGGCCACCGGGAGAGTTTCGGGTGTCACAGGTATTGTACTGGGACCACCGGAAGGATCCCGAGGGTCCACCGGGTGGGGCCACCTATCCCGGAGGGCCCCATGGGTGGAAGTGGCGTGGGAACCAGCCCCTGGTGGGCTGGTGCGCCCCACCCAAGGGCCCAAGGCACCTAGGGCTGGAAAACCTAGGGGGCCGTTGTCCCCCGAGGGTCCGTCACCCCTCTCTAGATGGGATCTCCAAGGGGGCATGCGCCCCCCTAGCCCCTATATATAGTGGAGGGGAGGGAGGGCAGCCGCACCCTAAGACCTGGCGCCTCCCTCTCCCTCCCGTGACACCTCTTCCTCCTCCAGTAGCGCTTGGCGAAGCCCTGCTGGAATCCCGCTGCTTCCACCACCACGCCATCATGCTGCTGGTTCTCCATCAACTTCTCGTCCCCCCTTGATGGATCAAGAAGGAGGAGACGTACCTGCTCCGTACGTGTGTTGAACGCGGAGGTGCCGTCCGTTCGGCGCTAGGATCATCGGTGATTTGGATCACGATGAGTACGACTCCATCAACCCCGTTCTCTCTCGTTGCTAGATGACTGCATAGATTGATCTTGGTGATGCGTAGAAAATTTAAAATTTCTGCTACGATCCCCAACAGTGGCATCATGAGCTAGGTCTATGCGTAGTTTCTATGCACGAGTAGAACACAAGTTGTGAGCGTCAATTTTGTTAATTTACTTGCCATTACTAGTATTATCTTGATTCGACGACATCGTGGAATGAAGCGGCCCGGACCGACCTTACACGTACACTTACGTGAGACAGGTTCCACCAACTGACATGCACTAGTTGCATAAGGTGGCTAGCGGGTGGCTGTCTCTCCCACTTTAGTCAGATCGGATTCGATGAAAAGGGTCCTTTTGAAGTGTAAATAGAAATTGTCATATCACGTTGTGGTTTTGGTGTAGGTAAGCAACGTTCTTGCTAGAAACCTATAGCAGCCACGTAAAAATTTGCAACAACAATTAGAGGACATCTAACTTATTCTTGCAGCATATGCCGTGTGATGTGATATGGCCAAAAGGATGTGATGAATGATATATGTGATGTATGAGATTGATCATGTTCTTGTAATAGGAATCACGACTTGCATGTCGATGAGTATGACAACTGGCAGGAGCCATAGGAGTTGTCTTAATTTATTGTATGACCTATGTGTCAATGAAAACACCATGTAATTCCTTTACTTTATTGCTAACCATTAGCTATAGTAGTAGAAGTAATAGTTGGCGAGACAACTTCATGAAGACACGATGATGGAGATCATGATGATGGAGATCATGGTGTCATGCCGGTGACGATGATGATCATGGCGCCCCGAAGATGGAGATCGAAAGGAGCAAAATGATATTTGCCATATCATGTCACTATTTGATTGCATGTAATGTTTATCATGTTTTTACATCTTATTTTCTTAGAACGACGGTAGCATAAATAAGATGATCCCTCATTAAAATATCAAGAATTGTGTTTCCCCTAACTGTGCACCGTTGCTAAGGTCCGTTGTTCCGAAGCACCACATGATGATCGGGTGTGATTGGTTCTAACGTTCGCATACAGCGGGTGTAAGCCAGATTTACACACGCAATACACTTAGGTTGACTTGACGAGCCTAGCATGTACAAACATGGCCTCGGAACACGGAAGACCGAAAGGTCGAACATGAGTCGTGCAGAAGATACGATCAACATGAAGATGTTCACCGATGATTACTAGTCCATCTCACGTGATGATCGGACATGACCTAGTTGATTTAGATCATGTATCAGTTAGGGGACTAGAGGGATGTCTATCTGAGTGGGAGTTCATTAAATAATTTGATTATATGAACTTAATTATCATGAACATAGTATAAAACTTTGCAATATGTCTTGTAGATCAAATGGCCCACGCTAATGTTTCCCTCAACTCCAACGCGTTCGTAGAGAAAACCAAGCTGAAAGACGATGGTAGAAACTACACGGACTGGGTCCGTAACCTGAGGATTATCCTCATAGCTGCCAAGAAAGCATATGTCCTTGAAGCACCGCTAGGTGATTCACCTGTTTTCCAGCAAATGAAGACATTATGAACGCCTGGCAGTCGCGTAGTGATGATTACTCCCTAGTTTAGTGCGGCATGCTTTACAGCTTAGAACAGGGGCTCCAAAAGTGTTTTGAGCAGCACGGAGCATATGAGATGTTCCAAGAGCTGAAGATGGTTTTCCAAGCTCATGTCCGGGTCGAGAGATATGAAGTCTCCGACAAGTTCTATAGTTGTAAGATGGAGGAGAATAGTTCTGTCAGCGAGAACATACTCAAAATGTCTGGTTTGCACAACCGCTTATCTCAGCTGGGAGTTAATCTCCCGGATGATGCGGTCGTTGACAGAATCCTTCAGTCGCTTCCACCTAGCTACAAGAGCTTTGTGATGAACTTCAATATGCAGGGGATGGAAAAGGCCATTCCTGAGGTATATTCAATGCTGAAATCAGCAGAGGTGGAGATCAAAAAGGAACATCAAGTGTTGACGGTGAATAAAACCACTAAGTTCAAGAAAGGCAAGGGTAAGAAGAACTTCAAGAAGGACGGCAAGGGAGTTGCCGCGCCCAGTAAGCCAGTTGTCGACTGAGTGCTTTTATTGCAAGGGAAACATTCACTGGAAGCGGAACTAACCCAAATACTTAGCGGATAAGAAGGCTGGCAATACCAAAGGTATATGTGATTTATTTGCTTGACGGGGCCAAAACATGGATCTCCCACCACCCACCACGTCTCTGACCTAACCACCGGCGATCTCCATCATCCTCCACTAATCATTGGATCCCTTCCGATCATCCTCTCCGGCGTCTCTTCAAGATCAAGGCAATACCCATCTTCTATGGGTTCGTCTGGTGGATCTACCCTTGGCTTGGATTTCTCCACGGGTATGGCTTTTTCTGAGGAGGTTTTAGATCCACTGGTCAAACGATACATCCAATGGGACGAAGGAGGACTTTCACATTGATTGTGTCCTTTAGCCGTCATGCTTTCTGTTTGTCGGAGGAGTCTGTGGCGGCAGATTTGGAGTCTGTAATTGGTGGATCGGCAAATGGATCTACGAGTTCTTCACGTCAAAGACAAGGTTTTCTCTTTCCAAGTCTCATGCAAGCAAGTTAGTTTTATTATTGTTGATCTGCGTTCATTTTCTTGCGATCTGTTCAAATGCTATTTCAATCTTTGGGGAAATGGAGGACCTAATTGGGTTCGGGAACTTAAGATCTGGCATAAGGAATGTGATGCTGAGTGGATTTTGATTAGTCCTACTAAATGTAGATCTTATTTGGGTCTTTTGGCCATGCACAAGCCTCCAGTTAGATCCTCTCTCAAGTTAGCTACCACAGTTCGCAAGAAATTGTCTTTTGCCACGTTTGAACAGTATTCCTCCTGCAAAGGTTATAGATATCTTGCTTCTCAAAATTGCATTGATATTATTATGGATGGGGGTTATAATCTTTCGGCTCATGAGCGTGTTGTTATTAGACAAGCGCCCCCCCTTGACTTGCATTGGAAGGTGGCACGGCCGCCTATCGTGTTTGGTACTATTCAACCATTGCCGGAGTTGCACCGGTTGGCCAGGTCATCCACACTTGATTTGGTAATGTGGATCCGCGACCCGTGGTTTTTGGTAATCTTTCTGCACATTTTGCGGAAGTGGGAATTTCTCCAGTTCAAAACGATAGCTTGGGATCTACCCCATCCTCTTCGGACGGACATCGTTCCAACCCAATTTCTCCACAGTTATCTGTTGGGCCAATCTCTGGTCTTTTGGCTAATGGGCCCGCCTCGCCGCAGAATACCCCAATTTCTGAAATGTTGGAAACATCTACTGGCCCAAGCCCACCATCCTCTCCACAGGAAATACCCACCTCACAAGAAGCAGCACAGTAGTTTGATGCCATGGTCAATGACATGGTGGACCGGGTTTTAACTTGTACCCTCTGTAATCTCAGGGGCCACCTAGTAGTCTCTTGTGGAATGCGGTCGGTCTGCTCGGCTTGCTCACGCACGGGTCAGTTTAGCAGAGATTGTAATGATTTCGCATGCACCAATGGACTGGCTTGGCGACAAATTTCTCTGCAACAAAGCGCGAGTATATCGGAAAACCCTGCCGGTCAGGGGAACGGTGCTGGAGTTATTGGGATAGCTGGCCCAGTCCCATCATCGTCGCCCACATTGCACCAATCCCCTCCTCCTCTTCCCAAAGAAAACCCCATCCCCTCCCAGAAGCGGCCGGCAATGGTGAATTATGAGCTTGACCCGCAGTGTTTCGTGCCGGCAGGCCACCACATCATCGATGGTGGGGAAAGGCGGCTTTCTCGCACCTTCATCACGCCTGCGACTCGTCCTCCTCGCGGCCATGAGGATTACATGGTCGCCAAGGTCATGCCTGCTCCGGGGGACCGCTTGGGCCTGTCAGGGATGAGATTGTTCAGTTTCTTCAGTACAGAGGTACTCTGGTTTGCTCCGCTCAGCCTTGGTTTCACGGGGTAGGGTTATTCCAAGTCAGGGATCCATCTGTCAGATATACATTGATTCAGCATGCTCCTTTTCCTCTGGGAAATGATCGTTTTGTTAGATTTATGAAACATGACGAGGGAGAGAATTTTAAGGGGAATCATGGGTTTCGCAAGGGTTGGATCATGTTCATTGGTATTCCTCTAAATTACCACAATACGGAGTTCATATCACAGGCGGTGGGCACCTTTGGGAAATTTCATTCATGGGATAGTGAGGATCCATATTTGGTTCGGACTCTAGTGGAGGCAAGTTTTCCTGACACACCATTGGTACCAGGTGATGTGGTCTTTGGAGATTATGCAGAATGGGGAGGAGCTCAGGTCTCGTGGACTGCTGCTTGCTATGTGTTGGGCGCTGATTTTGCTGATCAGATGCCAAACGATGAAGATCCAATGCCGCTGGATGGAAATCCGCACACTTTGCCTGGAAATCTGCTACAAGATAATTTGATGTTTGTTCTTCCACCATATCCGATGCTGGGGTGGAATGATGCGCCTATAGCACCTCCATTGCCTCAGGGAAATAACATAGGAGGTGCTGGATGGGGAAATGTAGTCTGGGGGACAATGAAGATGAACATCAACAGCCACCACAACCTGCTGGGTGGGGAAATGTTGTGCATGAGCAGGATCAGGTTTCTATTGTCATTGATCAGCCGGAGGGCTCTGGGTCTGTGGAACAGCAAGTTGATATTCAGTTTGAGTAGCAAAATCAATTGAAGCCGGGTTAGCAAATGCAGAACAACGTGCTTCATGTTGTTGAGGAAAATCCTTTGGCAAATGTTCCTTATCAACCTCCCGCCGTTCAGAAGCACCAGATATTCATTGGCATGGCAAGGATTGTGGCTGGGCCACCTCTTCCTCCAGAGATGATCTGGAAGAGATCTTTTGAAAATCTGTTACCTGAATTTGCTGTCAAGGAGGTGCCTTGTCCTATCTTCTTCAAGCCACTTGGTACTGTGACATACTCCAAGCGCACGTGGACAATTACTTTTGATGATTCTTAGAGGATGTCTTCTTTGGTGCTCCGCTTGCCCAGTAATCTTACACTCAGGAAGCCTATGGTGGCCAAACGACCAGTTGCCAGAGCTCTTTCTAGAAGTCCTTCTGATGAGGTTCTCAATGTTAATGATAATGCAGTGTCTGATTTTGCTGGGACTGGAGAGATGCACCCTGAAGATGTTGTGGCTGGAATCATGGAGGAGAACTCCTCTTCTGTGGTTTTATCTTCTGTGCAGGCCAATGACACGAAACAGACAAGAAGAAGGAAGATTGTGGCCCCTTTAGTGGATACTTCTGTACGGCGATGTACAAGAAGCGTGGCAAAACTGGATGGGTTCAAATCAATGACTTTTGAGCAGCTGTCCCTCCAGCCAACCAAAAGGCGTCATCGGTCCAAGCCCATACAAGCGAAGGCCCAGCCCACCCCTGACGACGCAGGTGATGCTGGCAAGTCTGAAGATGCCCCTCCACCCACGCCTCTCAACGTGCTAAAAGCAATTGGAGCGGAGCTGGAGATTGACCCCAACCTGCTATTCAAGGAGAAGCTTACGGCTAATCCCAAGGACTCCTCCTCCTCCACTGGTGTTTAAATGTTGTAGTTTAAAACTTTAGCTATGTGTAGCGAGCCTTTTAAATTCGCTGTCGTCTATGTCGTTCTAAACTTTATGCTGCGCGGTCTGAACTGGATGCATTTTGTTTCTTATGCTGTGGGATGTATGACATTGTATGTCATGCAGTTGTTGATACTTTGCTTTTGCTTATCTCATGAATCAAAGGTCTATGCGTAATTGGAAGGTGCTTTGTTGGAATGTTCGTGGTCTAAATTCTGAAACATGAAGCGCTCTGTTAGAGAGAAAAGTTCTGAAAGTCAGTGTGCGGTTGCTTGTTTGCAAGAAACTAAGTTGTCATATTGCCCTTGTTCATTAATTAAGAGCATTTATCCTATGGTTTTTGATCAGTTCATTGAATCACCCTCGAGAGGAGCCTCGGGTGGTATTCTGACAGTATGGCGTTCATATGTTTTTAAGGGTGCACTAGTGGAAGTAAAGCCTTTTGGTATCAACATCACTTTCAATTCTGTGCATAATAATGACCAGTGGTTTTTAGTCAATGTATATGGGCCTTGTCAGGGTGTATTGAGGGATGAGTTTGTTAACTGGTTGTATAACCTTCAAGTGGAACCGGAACAAAAATGGTTGTTACTGGGAGATTTTAATTTTATCAGGTCCATGGACAATCGTAATCTTCCGGGAGGGGATGTTAATGATATTTTTTTCTTTAATGAGATCATTGGCCATTTAGGACTGCTGGAACTTCCTTTAAAAGGTAGAAGGTTTACCTGGTCAAACATGCAGGATGTCCCACTCCTCGAGCAATTGGACTAGTTTTTTACTTTGCAAGTTGGATAACTCAATATCCTATGACACAAGCTACACCTCTTGCTAGAACTGCGTCTGATCATGTTCCTTGTGTAATTTCTATCTGCACCACAATTCCTAAAGCACATATCTTTACATTTGAAAAATATTGGGTGCATCAACCTGGCTTCATGGACTGTGTGAGGGATGTTTGGAACAAACCTTCACATAAGACTCATATATCTGCAGTTATTATGGACAAATTGAAATCCTTGAGGTTTCCACTCAAGAAATGGCAGAAGGGGCTCTCACACATTAAATCTTTGATTGAAAAGTGCAATTGGGTAATTCTATGGCTGGATGATTTGGAGGACTGGAGGCCCCTATCCATACCTGAACACAAGTTCAGGAAGATATGTAAGATACATCATGAACACCTTTTACATTTGCAGTTTTTATACTGGAAGAAAAGGTGTACTATCAGATATATCAAGGTGGGAGAGGAAAATTCAAAATTCTTCCAGGCCATGGCAACAGAGAGGTATAGGAAGAATTCTATTGCTAGTCTTCAACTGCCTGATGGAACAGTTTCTTCAGATCATGGGGAAATAGCTAAGGAGTTTTTGGTTGCTTTCAAGGGCAGAATGGGAACTGTCAAACCAATATTGTTGGGTAATGAAATACTCTCACTCATCCCAAGAGTGCAAGGTCTTGAGGTGCTCACACAACCTTTTCAGCTGCAAGAGATTGAAAAGGTCATAAAAGAAATGCCCATTGATAAAGCACCAGGGCCGGATGGTTTTAATGGTCTGTTCATGAAGAGATGCTGGTCAATCATTTCCACTAATTTTATTCTTTTGGTAAATGAGTTTCATGCTGGAACTGCTCTTTTGGAAAACCTCAATGAAGCTTCCATTACTTTAATCCCAAATAAGAAAACACATGAGGGTGTTGGAGATTTTAGGCCAATCTCTTTGACAAGTGTGGGACTGAAGTTTCTGACTAAACTGGCAGCTAACAGGTTTCAGGAGGAAATCACCAATTGTGTTCATAAAAATCATTATGGCTTCATTAAATCAAGAAAAATTCAGGACTTTTTTGCTTGGACATGTGAGTATATTCATCAATGCAATCATTCCAAGAGAAGCCAATCATATTGCTCAAGCTTGACTTTGAAAAAGCTTTTGACTCTATTCACCATGAGGCAGTTTTTAAAATCCTTGTAGCAAAAGGTTTTGATAGCAAATGGATTAAATGGGTTCAGCAGCTATTATCTTCTGCAACCTCCTCTATCCTGTTAAATGGTGTGCCTAGAAATCATTTCAAGTGCAAATGTGGTGTCAAGCAAGGAGATCCTATCTCTCCTTTGCTTTTTGTGATTGCTGCTGATCTTCTACAAACCATGATCAATGATCTTTTATGTAGGGGCCTGCTTACCTTGCCATTGCCAACACATGATCTTGATTATCTAGTTGTACAATATGAAGATGATTTCCTTGCTGTTTGTAAATGCTGACTCAACTCAGCTGGAGGTCCTCAAGTTAGTGCTCAACTCGTTTTCCTTGGCAACTGGACTACGAATCAACTTCCATAAGTCTTCAATGTACCCAGTCAATGTGGAAGCTTCTATTGCCTCTGCAATTGCTGCTCAGTTTGGGTGCCAGCTTGGTTCTATGCCCTTCACTTATCTGGGACTTCCTGTTGGAACCACTCGACCCAAAATTGTTGATTTTCTACCTTTGGTGGACTGCATGGAAAGAAGGCTAACTGCTAGTTCATGGTTTTTACCACAAGGCAGTAGGTTGCAGCTGGTAAATTCAGTGATATCTTCACTCCCTATATTCTTCCTTTGCAGTCTATCCCTACCACAGGCATTCTAAAGAAGTGAGAAAGGATTCAAAGACAGTGCCTTTGGAGGAAATATGGCCAGGAGAAGGGACACTCTTTGGCTGCTTGGCCCCTTGTCTGCAGGCGTAAGATGAAAGGGGGGCTTGGAATTCTGAATTTGGGACTGCAGAATGATGTGTTGCTCCTTAAATACCTCAATAAATTCTATAACAAAGTAGATGTGCCATGGGTTAGTTTGGTGTGGGAGTCATATTACTTTCAGAGAACTCCTCATGACACTATTCTTTGTGGCTCATTTTGCTGGAGGGACATTTGCAAATTAATGGACAAGTTTCGGGTTGTTACTTCTGTCACTGTTGGAAAGGGGGATTCTGTTCTGCTTTGGTCTCATCATTGGGAGATTGGCTAGTCTTGCATTCCTCTACAAGAAAGGTTTCCAAGGCTTTTTTTTCTTTTTGCCTGCAGAAGAAACTTTCTGTCATGGAAGTGGTACAGGCAGGAAATTTGCAACAAATGTTTTCTTTACCTTTGTCTCAACTGGCTTTTAGGGAGTTCAATCAGCTATCTAGCTTGTTATCTGAGACTTCATTCAACACTGATTGTAATGATATCTGGGCGTGGAGGCACGGGAAGAAGGCGGAATACTCGGCCAAAAAGTACTATGACTTTGTCCATCAGCCTGTTCTTGCCAATCCTATTCTTAGCTGGGTTTGGAAAAGCTGTTGTACCATATCAATTAAAATGTTTGCCTGGCTGGTCATTATGGACAGAGTTAACACCAGGATATGATCCAACGATGCTATATGAGAATCTGGAACTATCTGCAAGTTTCCTGGATGGATAGCAATGATATGGTGCAAATTGCATTACATGCAAGGAAGGAGTTTCAAAAGCCCTTTTTCTCAGAGGTGGTTTTCCTTGCATGGTGGAATATTTGGAAAGTTAGGAATGACAGGGCTTTAGGCATGTCAACCCAACTTTTAGGCAGTGGAGAAATGGATTTATTCATGACATTACTCTTCTTTCACACCGAATCAAGACCAAGTACAAGGAGGCTCTGCTAAAATGGATTGATTTCCTGCCTCCTTGAGGGCCATCTTTTGCACCCTCTTCCTCTCCTAGCTGTACATTGTAGTGTTTTTTCCTTTCTTCTCTTAGTCTTCTTTAGCCTTTCTAGTATAGCTTTTTCTTTTCTTTGTTCCTCCTCTTGAGGAACTTTGTACTTGTTATCTTTCTTCTTTCAATAAAATGTTGTGGGGTGTAAGCCCTAAAGTCTTCCAGGTCAAAAAAAGGTATATGTGATATACATGTTATTGATGTGTACCTAACCAACGCTCGTAGTAGCTCCTGGGTATTTGATACCAGTGCAGTTTCTCATATTTGTAACTCAAAATAGGAGCTGCGGAATAAGCGGAGACTGGCGAAGGACGAGGTGACGATGCGCGTCGGGAATGGTTCCAAGGTCGATGTGATCGCCGTTGGCACGCTACCTCTACATTTACCTACGGGATTAGTTTTAAACCTCAACAATTGTTATTTAGTACCAGCTTTGAGCATGAACATTGTATCTGGATCTCATTTAACGTGAGATGGCTACTCATTTAAATATGAGAATAATGGTTGTTCTATTTATATGAGAGACATGTTTTATGGTCATGCCCCGCTGGTTAATGGTTTACTTTTATTTAATCTCGAGCCTGATGTTACACATATTCATAGTGTGAATGCCAAAATATGTAAGGTTGATAATGATTGTCCCACATACTTGTGGCACTGCCGCCTTGGTCACATTGGTGTCAAACGCATGAAGAAACTCCATGCAGATGGACTTTTGGAGTCTCTTGATTATGAATAATTTGACACGTGCGAACCATGCCTCATGGGAAAAATGACCTAGACTCCGTTCTCCGGAACAATGGAGCGAGCAACCAAGTTATTGGAAATCATACATACTGATGTGTGCGGTCCAATGGGTGTTGAGGCTCGTGCTGGTTATCGTTATGTCCTCACCCTCACTGATGACTTAAGTAGATACGGGTATGTCTACTTGATGAAACACAAGTCTGAGACCTTTGAAAAGTTCAAGGAATTTCAGAATGAGATTGAGAATCAACGTGACAGGAAAATAAAGTTCTTACGATGAGATAGTGGAGGGGAATATTTGAGTCACGAATTTGGAACACACTTAAGGAAATGTGGAATTGTTTCACAACTCACGCCGCCTGGAACACCTCAGCGTAATGGTGTGTCCGAATGTCGTAATCGCACTCTATTGGATATGGTGCGATCTATGATGTCTCTTACCGATCTACCATTATCATTTTGGGGTTATGCTATAGAGACTGTCACATTGACTTTAAATAGGGCTCCGTCGAAATCCATTGAGACGACACTGTATGAATTGTGGTTTGGGAAGAAACCTAAGGTGTCGTTTCTGAAAGTTTGGGGATGCGATGCTTATGTCAAGAAACTTCAACCTGAAAAGCTCGAACCCAAATCGGAAAAATGCGTCTTCATAGGATACCCTAAGGAAACTATTGGGTATACCTTCTACCTCAGATCTGAAGTCAAGATCTTTGTTGCCAAGAAAATGGATCCTTTATAGAGAAAGAGTTTCTCTCGAAAGAAGTAAGTGGGAGGAAAGTAGAACTTGATGAAGTATTGCCTCTTGAACCGGAGAGTAGCGCAGCTCAAGAAAATGTTTCTGTGGTGCCTGCACCGACTAGAGAGGAAGTTAATGATGATGATCATGAAACTTCAGATCAAGTTGCTACGGAACTTTGTAGGTCCAGAAGGACACGTTCTGCACCAGAGTGGTATGGCAACCCTTTCCTGGAAATCATGTTGTTAGACAATGGTGAAGCTTCGAACTATGAAGAAGCGATGGCGGGCCATGATTCCAACAAATGGCTTGAAGCCATGAAATCCGAGATAGGATCCCTGTATGAAAATGAAGTATGGACTTTGACTGACTTGCCCAATGATCGGTGAGCCATAGAAAATAAATGGATCTTTAAGAAGAAGACAGATGCAGATGGTAATGTAGCCATCTATAAGGCTCGGCTTGTCACTAAGGGCTATCGAAAAGTTCAAGGGGTTGACTACGATGAGACCTTCTCACCCGTAGCGAAGCTGAAGTCTGTCCGAATCATGTTAGCAATTGTCCCATTCTATGATTATGAGATATGGCAAATGGACGTCAAAACGACATTCCTTAATGGTTTCCTTAAGGAAGAATTGTATATGATGCAGCTGGAAGGTTTTGTCGATCCTAATAACGCTGAAAAGGTATGCAAGCTCCAACCCTAGATCTATGGGCTGGTGCAAGCATCTCAGAGTTGGAACATCCGTTTTGATGAGATAATCAAAGCGTTTGGGTTTACGCAGATTTATGGAGAAGCCTGTGTTTACAATAAAGTGAGTGGGAGCTCTGTAGCATTTCTCATATTATATGTGGATGACATACTATTGATGGGAAATGATACAGAACTCGTGGAAAGCATAAAGTCCTACTTGAATAAGTGTTTTTCAATGAAGGACCTTGGAGAAGCTGCTTACATATTAGGCATCAAGATCTATAGAGATAGATCGAGACGCCTCATTGGTCTTTCACAAAGGACGTACCTTAACAAGATGTTGAAGAAGTTTAATACGGACCAGTCCAAGAAGGGGTTCTTGCCTATATGGCAAGGTGTGAGATTGAGCACGGCTCAATGCCCGACCACGACAGAAGATAGAGAAAAGATGAGTGTCATCCCCTATGCCTCGGCCATAGGGTCTATTATGTATGCCATGCTGTGTACCAGACCTGATGTAAACCTTACCGTAAGTTTAGTGGGAAGGTACCAAAGTAATCCCGGCATGGAACAATGGACAGCGGTCAAGAATATCCTAAAGTACCTGAAAAGGACTAAGGATATGTTTCTCGTTTATGGAGGTGATGAAGAGCTCGTCGTAAAGGGTTACGTTGATGCTAGCTTCGACACAAATCTGGATGACTCCAAGTCACAAACTGGATACGTGTATATTTTGAATGGTGGGGCAGTCAGCTGGCGCAGTTGCAAGCAATGCCTCGTGGCGGGATCTACATGTGAAGCAGAGTACATGGCAGCCTCGGAGGCAGCACATGAAGCAATCTAGATGAAGGAGTTCATTGCCGACCTAGGAGTTATTCCCAATGTGTCGGGCCCGATGACTCTCTTCTGTGACAACACTAGAGCTATTGCCCTTGCCAAGGAGCCCAGGTTTCACAAGAAGACCAGGCATATCAAGCGTCGCTTCAACTCCATTCGTGAAAATGTTCAAGATGGAGACATAGAGATTTGTAAAGTTCATACGGACCTGAATGTCGCAGATCCGTTGACTAAACCTCTTCCACGTGCAAAGCATGATCAAACCAGAACTCTATGGGTGTTCGACTCATCACAATGTAACTAGGTTATTGACTCTAGTGCAAGTGGGAGACTGTTGGAAATATGCCCTAGAGGCAATAATAAAATGGTTATTATTATACATCCTTGTTCATGATAATTGTCTATTGTTCATGCTATAATTGCGTTATCCGGAAATCGTAATACATGTGTGAATACATAGACCACAACATGTCCATAGTGAGCCTCAAGTTGACTAGCTCGTTGATCTATAAATGGTTACAGTTTCCTAACCATGGATATAGGATGTCATCGATAACGGGATCACATCATTAGGAAAATGATGTGATGGACAAGACCCAATCCTAAGCATAGCAGAAGATCGTGTAGTTCGTCTGCTAAAGCTTTTCTAATGTCGAGTATCCTTTCCTTAGACCATGAGATTGTGCAACTCCCGGATACTGTAAGGGTACTTTGGGTGTGCCAAACGTCACAACATAACTGGGTGGCTATAAAGGTACACTACAGGTATCCCCGAAAGTATCTGTTGGGTTGGCACGAATCGAGACTGGGATTTGTCACTCCGTATGACGGAGAGGTATCTCTAGGCCCACTCGGTATGACATCATCACAATGAGCTCAATGTGATCAAGGAGTTTTTCACGGGATGATGTGTTACGGGAACGAGTAAAGATACTTGCCGTATCGAGATTGAACAAGGTACGGTATACCGACGATCGAATCTCGGGCAAGTATCGTACCGATAGACAAAGGGAATTGTATACGGTATTGATTGAATCCTCGACATCATGGTTCATCCAATGAGATTATCGTGGAGCATGTGGGAGCCAACATGGGTATCCAGATCCCGTTTTTGGTTATTGAGAGTTGTCTCGGTCATGTCTACGTGTCTCCCGAACTCGTAGGGTCTACACACTTAAGGTTCGGTGACGCTAGAGTTGAGGAAATATTAGTATGCGGTTAACCGAAAGTTGTTCGGAATCCCGGATGAGATCCCGGACGTCACGAGGAGTTCCGGAATGGTCCGACGGTAAAGATTTATATATAGGAAGTCCAGTTTCGGCCACCACGAGAGTTTCGGGGGTCACCGGTATTGTACTGGGACCACCGGAAGGGTCCCGTGGGTCCACTAGGAGGGGCCACCTATCCAGGAGGGCCCCATGGACTGAAGTGGCATGGGAACCAGCCCCTGGTGGGCTGGTGCGCCCCACCCAAGGGCCCAAGGCGCCTAGGGTTGGAAACCCTAGGGGGTCGTTGTCCCTCGAGGGGGCATGCGCCCCTTGGTTAGAAACCCTAAGTGGGCCGTTGCCCCCCGAGGGGCCGCCGCCCACCTCTAGATGGGATCTCCAAGGGGGCATGCGCCCCCCTAGCCCCTATATATAGTGGAGGGGATGGAGGGCAGCCGCACCCTAAGCCCTGGCGCCTCCCTCTCCCTCCCGTGACACCTCTTCCTCCTCCAGTAGCGCTTGGCGAAGCCCAGTTGGAATCTCGCTGCTCCCACCACCACGCCGTCGTGCTGCTGGATCTCCATGAACTTCTCCTCTCCCCTTGCTGGATCAAGAGGGAGGAGACATCTCCGCTCCGTACATGTGTTGAACGTGGAGGTGCCGTACATTCGGCGCTAGGATCATCGGTGATTTGGATCATGACGAGTACGACTCCATCAACCCCATTCTCTTGAACGCTTCCGCTTGCGATCTACAAGGGTATGTAGATGCACTCCTCTATCTCGTTGCTAGATGACTCCATAGATTGATCTTGGTGATGCGTAGAAAATTTTAAATTTCTGCTACGATCCCCAACAGACTGTACGTGGAGAGGCTGACAGCTGGGTCCACGGCCGCAGCAAGGAAGTGCCTCCTTATTACGCGCAAAATAATTATTCCTCCACCTGACAGCGGGGACCCACCGGACGGGCCACCATATTTCATGAAAAAAAATGTTTCCCCTTGACTGCAGGGACCCACCAGCTACATCTTTGCATGCAAGGAAATGCGTCCGGGCAAAAAAAACGATTCGCCCCCCTGACTGCTGGGACCCACCAGCTACATCTTCACACGCAAGGAAGTGCCTGACAGTCGAGACCCACCTGGTCAAAGCATACATAGCCTGGTCATTCTGGTCGCGAACGTGTATGTACATACTGGTCGATATAGAGGCGTGCACGTGTCATAGTAGAGGCGTGCACGTAGCTTGTACACGTACGTACAGCGGCCAATGTGCAAGAAAGAAAATGCGGCCACCTACGTACATACGGGCAGGGTCTCGAATGCCTACTCACGCATACGTACGGTCAGGGCTCGCGTACATGGCCGGGTCGGAACAGAGAAACTGTGTCGTCGTCGTGTTCATGGGGAGCCAACCGGCTGGGACATAACGGAATGCATCGTCGTGGTCATCAGGAGGGCTTGGACAGAACAGCCGATGGAAACGAGGCCTGGCATACCACAGAACGGAGGAAACGACTTTGTGTTCGACCAGCCACAGTCAAAACGGGATTCTGTTCATCGGGAGGGGTCTGGCGTACTTCAAAACGGAGGAAACGGACCTCTTACGGTCAAAATGGGGTTCGTTTTGATCGGGAGAGGTGTGGCGTACCGCAAAATGGAGGAAATGAACTTGTGTTGGAGCGCTACGGTCCAAACAGGGGTCCTGTTCATCGGGAGAGGTGTGGCGTACCGCAAAATGGGACTCCACAGGATATTGTTCATCTCCACCGTCGACCCCCTCCAGCCTCCATGGGCTACTGTTCATCCACCGTCGACCTCCTCTAGCCTCCACCTACGACTGTTCATCCATGGGCTCCTGCTCATCTAGTCTCAACCGCGCGCTACTCCACTGGCTACTATTCAACCAGCCCTCTCCACGGGCTCCTGTTCAACCACCCCTCCATGGGCTACTGTTCATCCAGCCCTCCACCGTCTACTCTTCATCCAGCCCTCCACGGGGTGGTCCTGTTCATCCTGCCCTCCACGGGGTCCTGTTCATCCAGCCCCAATCGGCTCGATCGATCAGGGTCCTGTTCATCCAGAGGCAACACCACGGGGTCCTATTCATCCACCCCCACCAGGAAATGTTCATCCAAACCCCCCCAGTAATGATCACTATTCATCCAGAGGCAGCATCGATCGGCTTTAGTTAGCAGTAGTACCGAAGGAATCGCTCGATCAGGTTCAGTTAACAGCCATCGATCGATCGCTCGGGTTTAGTAACGCTCGGGTTCAGTTAGAGCCCAACGCCTCTCTCGGGTTCAGTTAGAGCCGAACGCCTCGCACCCATGCACGTGCATGTACGAGAGAAATGCGTATCGCTTGGCCCCGAACACCCCGATATTTTCCTCGCCCTTGCTTCTACAACGGTTTTTTCCTTCATGGACGGCCCAAAGAATGTCATGCAGCTGCATCTCCGGCCCGCCCAAGACGAAAATCCCATTTTCTGTCATAGAAGTAGGACCCCACCACATCTATGATGATACCGGGTTTGGTCATAATTATCATCATAGAAGTGTCATAATTATGACAGAAAAAAATTCGTTCGGCCCAATGTCACGGATGTGTCTTTTTTTTGTAGTGCCACCACACGGTCATGGTAGCAAACACAACAGCCATATGGTTCTCAGTTTGAGGGTGCACCACCTAGGCACCCACATGCCTCGACGACTTCCTCACCTGCTATTCGCAATCAAGATAAGAGGCCATCATCTACAGCAGGAGTATCCTCTGCTCCACCCCTAGAAAAAAGTTCTACACGCAGCAGCGACATTCAATGCCACAAATGCAAAGGAAAAGGTCATATTTCTTTGGAATGTCACAGCAAACGAACTATGATCCTCAATGAACGAGGTGAATGGGAGTCTGACAGTGACCATGAAGGTGGCAATGATGAAGTGGAAGAGGAGCAAGGATGGAAAGTAGGAGGAACTATTTTATCTCATGAGGGACTTAATGGAGAAGTTTTGGTTGTATGTCGTTCACTTAACGCCCAAGTTGTAGAGGAGGAAAAGGGACAACGACATAATATTTTCCACACCCGTTGCCTTATCAACTCAAAGATATGTCGAGTGATTGTTGATAGTAGCAGTTGCACCAATATTGCCAGCACAGAGATGGTCGAGAAGCTTTAATTGTAAACAAAACGTCACCCACATCCATACCGCATGCAATGGCTGAATGATTGTGGCTCAATTAAGGTGATTAGCAGCGCACGAATACCAATTTCAGTAGGGACATATCAAGATGATGTTGAGTGTGATGTGGTGCCGATGCACGCTTGTCAATTGCTTCTTGGACGACTGTGGTTGCATGACCGTGATGTGCAAATCAGCGGGCGTGTGAATCGCTTATGTTTTGTCCATAGAGGAGAAAAGTTCACTTGGCTGCCCATGACACCCGAGGAAGTCTATCTTGATGAGATGAAAAGAAAAGGAAATAAAAAGGGAGAGAATGATCATACACAATGAGTGAGCCACCAACATAGTGAGGGTGTGTTTCCACAACCAAAAGCTCCACAGCGAAATATGACCAAGCCCCGGGAAAGGAGGGATTAGTTATGAAAGCAAGGAAAAGGGATATGCGGGAATTGAGAAAACCTAATACTCCATTCTTTGTACTCCTGTACAAGGAAACTTTATTGGCTACTAACGACTTACCCTCAACTCTTCCTAGTGTTGTTCTTGATCTTTCGTAGGAGTATGAGGATGTGTTTCCCAAGGAGGTACCCCCCTGGTTTGCCACCGAAGCGGGGCATTGAGCACCAAATCGACTTGGTTCCAGGTGCCCCACTACCAAACCGACGACCATATCGAGCAAACCTAGAGGAGATAAAGGAAATTTAGAGGCAAGTAGAAGATCTTCTTAACATAGGGTATGTAAGAGAAAGTCTTTCTCCTTGTGTTGTTCCCATATTTTTTGTTCCAAAGAAAGATGGTACCATGCGCATGTGCACTGATTGTAGATCCGTTAACAACATAACTGTGAGATTGGGCAGCTCTTGTTACCCTTATTCTCGTGATTCCTTCAGAAATTGCTCCAAATTCATGCTCCACGACTAGATCGTGTTGTGTGGGTTACAGTTCGTGATTTCCCTTCTGGATTGCACCTATCCCGTGCTCCACGACTTGAGCGTGGTTGTGTGGGGTAGTATTGTGGGTTGTGGATCGGCGAATGTTCGGATTGCAAGCTTCGGTGAGCCTCCTCCTCGTTGGGTCATAATCTCTTATTTTCCATTTTCCGGCTACTTGCAACTAGTTACCCCCATCCGTTTTATTGATCCTACACCGTGAAGATCGGACCTCCCCTTGAACTCCCTCTTCTTCGAAGATCTTCGATATCTCACAGTTATGTTGTTAATGTATCTACAATCAGTGCACATGAGCATGGTACCGTCTTTATTGGGAACTAAAAGAATCGGAACAACACAAGGAGAAAGACTTTCCCTTACGTACCCTTTGTTAAGAAGATCTTCAACTTGCCTCTGAATTTCCTTCATCTCCTCGGGGTTTTCTCAGTACGGTGGTCGGTTTTGTAGTGGGGCACCCAGAACCAAGTCGATTTGGTGCTAAATGCCCCGCTTCGGTGGCAGACCAGGTGGTACCTCCTTGAGAAACACATCCTCATACTCCTGCAAAATATCAAAGACAACACTAGGAAGAGTTGAGGGTAAGTCATTAGCAGCCAACAAAATTTCCTTGTACATGAGTACAAAGAATGGAGTATTAGGTTCTCTCAATGCCCGCAAATCCCTTTTCCTAGCCATCATAACTAATCCCTGTTTTTCCCGCGGCTTGGTCATATTTGGTTGTGGAACTCTTGGCTGTGGAAACACTCCCTCACTATGTTGGTGGCTCACTCGTTGTGTATGATCACTCTCTCCCTTTTGATAACCCACAAGTATAGGGGATCGCAACAATTTTCGATAAGTAAGAGTGTCGAACCCAACGAGGAGCTAAAGGTAGAACAAATATTCCCTCAAGTTCTATCGACCACCGATACAACTCTACGCACGCCTGACGTTTGCTTTACCTAGAACAAGTATGAAACTAGAAGTACTTTGTAGGTGTTGTTGGATAGGTTTGCAAGATAATAAAGAGTACGTAAATAAAAAGTAGGGGCTGTTTAGATAAAGAAACAATAAAGTAAATATAGTGAGTGTGCAAAAGTGGTGGTAGGAGTTGCGAAATTGCCCCTAAGCAATTGACTACTTTACTAGACCGATAGCAAGTATTATGTGGGAGAGGCCACTGCTAGCATGTCATCCCTGACTTGGAATTCTATGCACTTATGATTGGAACTATTAGCAAGCATCCGCAACTACTAATGTTCATTAAGGTAAAACCCAACCATAACACTAAGATATATTGGCCCCCCTTCAATCCCGTATGCATCAATTTCTATGCTAGGTTGAAGCTTCTGTCACTCTTGCCCTCCAATACATAGTCCTATCAGCATAAAACTAGCCCTAGGGTGTGATCCACGCACGCAATCATATGATGGGCACCAAAGGATAGCAACATAACCACAAGCAAATTAAATCAATCATAGCAATTCATCAACCACCGATAGGACAACGAAAATCTACTCAGACATCATAGGATGGCAACACATCATTGGATAATAATATGAAGCATAAAGCACCATGTTCAAGTAGAGGGTACAATGGGTTGCGGGAGAGTGGACCGCTGTAGATAGAGGGGGGAAGGTGATGGAGATGTTGGTGAAGATGGCGGAGGTGTTGGTGAAGATCGCGGTGATGATGATGATGGCCACAGCGGTGTTCCGTCGCCACCGGAGGAGAGGGGTAGAGGGGCCCCCTTCTTCCTCTTCTTCCTTGACCTCCTCCCTAGATGGGAGAAGGGTTTCCCCTCTGGTCCTTGGCCTCCATGGCATGGGAGGGGCTAGAGCTCCTCCAAGATTGGATCTATCTCTCTGGTTCTGCGTTCTCTTCTGGCTCTATTTCACCGTTTTGTATATATATGGAGATCCGTAACTCCGATTGGCCTGAAACCTTCGCCATGATTTTTCTCTGAATATTAGCTTTCTTGCAGCAAAAGAAGAGCATCAACCGCCTTTCGGTGGGCTCACGAGGGTAGGGACGCGCCCTGGGGGGCGCCCCCCTCCCTCGTGATCACCTCGGGCACTGGTTCGCGTTGATTTTCCTTCCAAATTTTCAATATTTTCCAAAAATAAGCTCCGTCCGTTTTTATCCCGTTTGGACTCTGTTTGATATGGATATTCTGCAAAACCAAAAACATGCAACAGACAGGAACTGGCACTCGGCACTGGATCAATATGTTAGTCCCAAAAATAATATAAAAAGTTGCCAAAAAGTATATGAAAGTTGAATAATATTGGCATGGAACAATAAAAAATTATAGATACGACGGAGACGTATCAGCATCCCCAAGCTTAATTCCTGCTCGTCCTCGAGTAGGTAAATGATAAAAAAAGATAATTTTTGATGTGGAATGCTACCTAGCATAATCTTGATCATATGTCTAATCATGGCATGAATATTAAGACACGAGTGATTCAAAGCAATAATCTATCCTTTGACATAAAAACAATAATACTTCAAGCATACCAACCAAGCAATTATGTCTTATTGAAATAACATCGCCAAAGAAAGCTCATCCCTACAAAATCATATAGTCTGGCTATGCTCCATCTTCACCACACAAAATATTCACATCATGCACAACCCCGATGACAAGCTAAGCAATTGTTTCATAATTTTGACGTTCTCAAACCTTTTCAACTTCCACGCAATACATGACCGTGAGCCATGGACATAGCACTAAAGGTGGAATAAAATATGATGTTGGAGAAGACAAAAAGGAGAAGATAGTCTCACATCAACTAGGCGTATCAACGGGCTATGGAGATGCCCATCAATAGATATCAATGTGAGTGAGTAGGGATTGCCATGCAACGGATGCACGAGAGCTATAACTGTATGAAAGCTCCAACTGAAACTAAGTGGGTGTGCATCCAACTTGCTTGCTCATGAAGACCTCGGGCATTTGAGGAAGCCCATCATCGGAATATATAAAGCCAAGTTCTATAATGAAAATTCCCACTAGTATATGAAATTGATAACTCAGGAGACTCTCTATATGAAGAACATGGTGCTACTTTGAAGCACAAATGTGGTAAAAGGATAGTAACATTGCCCCTTCTCTCTTTTTCTCTCATTTTTTTATTAATTTTTTTGGGCCTTCTCTTTTTTTGGCCTTTCTCTTTTTTTCGTCCGGAGTCTCATCCCGACTTGTGGGGGAATCATAGTCTCCATCATCCTTTCCTCACTGGGGCAATGCTCTAATAATGATGATCATCACACTTTTATTTACTTACAACTTGATATTACAACTCGATATGTAGAACAAAGATATGACACTATACGAATGCCTCCGGCGGTGTACCGGGATGTGCAATGATCTAGCGTAGCAATGACACCAAAAAATGGGCAAGCCAGGAAAACATCATGCTAGCTATATTACAATCATGCAAAGCAATATGATGATAAATGCTCAAGTCATGTATATGATGATGATGAAAGTTGCATGGCAATATATCTCGGAATGGCTATGGAAATACCATGATAGGTAGGTATGGTGGCTGTTTTGAGGAAGGTATATGGTGGGTTTATGGTACCGGCGAAAGTTGCGCAGTACTAGAGAGGCTAGCAATGGTGGAAGGGTGAGAGTGCGTATAATCCATGGACTCAACATTAGTCATAAAGAACTCACATACTTATTGCAAAAATCTATTAGTCATCGAAACAAAGTACTACGCGCATGCTCCTAGGGGGGTAGATTGGTAGGAAAAGACCATCGCTCGTCCCCAACCGCCACTCATAAGGAAGACAATCAATAAACACCTCATGCTCCGACTTTGTTACATAACGGTTCACCATACGTGCATGCTACGGGACTTGCAAACCTCAACACAAGTATTTCTCAAATTCACAATTACTCGACTAGAATGACTCTAATATCATCGCCTTTATATCGCAAAACTATTGCAAGGAATCAAGATATCATATTCAATGATCTACAAGTTTTATGTAGGATTTTATGACGAACCATGTGAATGACCAGTTCCTGTCTATCTCTCTAAATAGATATAAGTGAAGCAAGAGAGTTTAATTCTTTCTACAAAATATGTGCCTGTGCTCTAACAAATATAAGTGAAGCAAAAGAGCATTCTACAAATGGTGGTGGTCTAAGTGAAGAGAAACAGGCAATCCAAACTTCAAATGATATAAGTGAAGCACATGAAGCATTCTAGAAAGCCATACTCAAAGGATATAAGTGAAGTGCAAAGAGCATTCTATAAATAAACCAAGGACTATCTCATACCAGCATTGTGCAAAAAATAAACAGAAAAACCTAAATGCAAAAGACGCTCCAAGACTTGCACATATCGCATCAACAAAACGAATACGAAAACATACCGATACTTGTTGAAGAAAGAGGGGATGCCTCCCCAGCATCCGCAAGCTTAGACGCTTGAGTCTCCTTGAATATTTACTTGGGGTGCCTCGGGCATCCCCAAGCTTGAGCTCTTGCCTCTCTTCCTTCTTCTCACATCGAAACCTTCTCGATCATTGAACACTTCATCCACACAAAACTTCAACAGAAAACTCGGTAAGATCCGTTAGTATAATAAAGCAAATCACTACTCTACGTACTGTTGCAAACCAATTCATATTTTGTTTTTGCATTTTTTCTACTGTAATATAACTTTTTCATGGCTTAATCCACTGATATAAATTGATAGTTTTATCAAAACAAGTAAACTATGCATCAAAAATAGAATCTGTCTAGAAAAGAACAGTCTATAGCAATATGAACATTCACCATACTTATGATACTTTAAAAATTCTACCAAAATTAGAAACAATAAACAGTTTGTATAGGAATACATTGCAAAAAGAATCAGAACCATTTGACGTTCCAGCTAAAAATTTAAAATCGCGCACTACAGCCAAAGTTTCTGTCCTGCACCGTACAAACCATCAAGCAAATGTAAACATCCTAAAGGCAAACCTTGGCATATTATTTTTATTTCTAAAATCTATAAAACCACACAACAGATATAATTGACTCTCTAAAATTTCCGGGTTGTCTCCCTGGCAGCACTTTCTTTAAAGCCATTAAGCTAGGCATATAGTGCTCAAGTAGTGAATCCACCTGGATCCCAAGGTATATCAAAGCCAATTTTAATTAGAAATGATTTGTAATTTAGGAGTGAGCACAAAGTAACATATATCATGTAATGAAGAAGTCTAACTCTCTTCCTATTCATTGGCA
This sequence comes from Triticum urartu, assembly GCF_003073215.2. Taxonomy (NCBI): domain Eukaryota; kingdom Viridiplantae; phylum Streptophyta; class Magnoliopsida; order Poales; family Poaceae; genus Triticum; species Triticum urartu. The sequence goes on along the minus strand of NC_053022.1, from coordinate 415,867,760 downwards.
TGTCATAAAAGAACAATTCATGCACACCTACTAAAGGCCAATGCATAGTATAAATAGTTTCTTGTAATTTTTTCATGTGGGAAACATATAGAGGTGGAGATATAGTTCCTCTCTCATAATAATTGCAAGTAGGAGCAGCAAGCACATGCATATTATGTCTATCAAAATCATCATGTGCAATGGTAAAAGGCAACCCATCAATATAATCCTTAATAAGTGCAAACTTCTCCGATATAGTGTAGTCGGGAAAATTTAAAAAGATAATAGGACTATCATGCGTGGGTGCAATAGCAACAATTTCATGTTTAACATAAGGAACTATAACAAGTTCATCTCCATATGCATAGTTCATATTGGCATCTTGGCCACAAGCATAGCAAGCATCATCAAAAAGGGATATTTTAAAAGAATCGACGGGATCATAGCAATTATCATATCATTCATCATTCGGTAAGCACGAAGGGAAATTAAACAATGTATGAGTTGAAGAGTTACTCTCATTAGAAGGTGGGCACGGGTGATCAATCCGCTCTTCCTCCTTTTGTTCTTTGCTCTCCTCCTCATCTTTTTCATCCAATGAGTTCAAAGTTTCACCAATTTCTTCTTCCATAGACTCCTGCAAAATATCAGTCTCTTCTTGGACAGCGGAGTATTCCTCAATATATTGTTTAACATAGGTATTAGAAGCATAATTATCATAGAAATATTTATGTATAGCAAAATTTTCAGATTTGTAAAGAGGAGCATCATACTTTTCAATCAAAGAAGCAATTTCAAAAGCACCCTTAAAAGCAACAAATTCTTCAATTTGTTGAACATCATAGTAATTATAAACACCCTTAGCATACGAAGACACGATTCCATTATCACCAAACTCACATTGATAGGGAAGGTGTTTCTTAGGGTTTTCAGAACAACAAGTAAAATCATATATTTTACATAAATTCCAAGCATAGCATTGCAAACGTTGAATTTGACCCCATAATAGTTTCCCTTTTTCAGATATTCGTTGTCGCACATAACAAGCATGCTCATCTAAGGATTTTCCCTCAACTAAGCTAGTTGGGGTTTTAGCATGAGCACATAGGGATCGAAGATGATCCAAGTAATAAGCTTCAGCATTTTGATAGAGTTTTAGTGGTTCTTCAACCATTGGTTCAGTAGGTACAACTAATTTTTTTTGGTATTTTGCGTTTCCTACCCATAACTAATGATAGAAAACAACTAAGAACAGCAAATAAAAATTACTTAGTGATAAAGCAAACAAGCACACACGAGAATATTCACCCCACGCTATTGCTCCCCGACAACGGCGCTAGAAAAAGGTCTTGATAACCCACAACTATAGGGGATCACAATAGTTTTCGATAAGTAAGAGTGTCGAACCCAACGAGGAGCTAAAGGTTGAACAAATATTCCCTCAAGTTCTATCGACCACCGATACAACTCTACGCACGCTTGACGTTCGCTTTACCTATAACAAGTATGAAACTAGAAGTACTTTGTATGTGTTGTTGGATAGGTTTGCAAGATAATAAAGAGTACGTAAATAAAAAGTAGGGGCTGTTTAGATAAATAAACAATAAATTAAATATAGCGAGTGTGGAGAAGTGGTGGTAGGAGATGCGAAATTGCCCCTAAGCAATTGACTACTTTACTAGACCGATAGCAAGTATTATGTGGGAGAGGCCACTGCTAGCATGTCATCCCTGACTTGGAATTCTATGCACTTATGATTGGAACTATTAGAAAGCATCCGCAACTAATAATTTTCATTAATGTAAAACCCAACCATAGCATGAAGATATATTGGCCCCCTTCAATCCCGTATGCATCAATTTCTATGCTAGGTTGAAGCTTCTGTCACTCTTGCCCTCCAATACATAGTCCTATCAACATACAACTAACCCTAGGGTGTGATCCACGTGCGCACTCATATGATGGGCACCAAAGGAAAGCAATATAACCAAAAGAAAATTAAATCAATCATAGCAATTCATCAACCACTGATAGGACAACGAAAATCTACTCAGACATCATAGGATGGCAACACATCATTGGATAATAATATGAAGCATAAACCACCATGTTCAAGTAGAGGGTACAGCGGGTTGTGGGAGAGTGGACCGCTATAGATAGAGGGGGGAAGGTGATGGAGATGTTGGTGAAGATGGCGGAGGTGTTGGTGAAGATCGCGGTGATGATGATGATGGCCACAGCGGCGTTCCGGCGCCACCGGAGGAGAGGGGTAGAGGGGCCCCCTTCTTCCTCTTCTTCCTTGACCTCTTCCCTAGATAGGAGAAGGGTTTCCCCTCTGGTCCTTGGCCTCCATGGCATGGGAAGGGCTAGAGCCCCTCCGAGATTGGATCTATCTCTCTGGTTCTGCGTTCTCTTCTGGCTCTGTTTCACCGTTTCGTATATATATGGAGATCCGTAACTCCGATTGGCCTAAAACCTTCGCCGTGATTGTTTTTCCGAAAATTAGCTTTCTTGCGGCAAAAGAAGAGCGTCAACTGCCTTTCGATGGGCTCACAAAGGTAGGGGGCACGCCCCCCTGCCTCGTGACCACCTCGGGCACTGGTTCGTGTTGATTTTCCTTCCGAATTTTCCATATTTTCCAAAAATAAGCTCCGTCCGTTTTTATCCCGTTTGGACTCCATTTGATATGGATATTCCGCGAAACCAAAAACACGCAACAGACAGGAACTGGCACTGGGCACTGGATCAATATTTTATTCCCAAAAATAATATAAAAAGTTGCCAAAAAGTACATGAAAGTTTAATAATATTGGCATGGAACAATCAAAAATTATAGATACGACGGAGACGTATCACCTTTTTCTTTCCTTTTCTTTTCATCTCATCGAGATAGATTTCCTCGGGTGCCATGGGTAGCCAAGTGAACTTTTCTCCTCTATGGACAAAATGTAATTGATTCGCACGCCCGCTGATTTGCACATCATGGTCATGCAACCACGGTCGCCCAAGAAGCAAGTGACAAGCATGCATCGGCACCACATCACACTCAACATTATCCTGATATCTCCCTACTGAAATTGGTATTTGCACACTGCTAATCACCTTAATTGCACCACAATCATTCAACCAATGCATGCGGTATGGGTGTGGGTGACATTTTGTTTGCAATTGAAGCTTCTCAACCATCTTCGTACTTGCAATATTGTTGCAGCTGCCACTATCAACAATCACTCGACATATCTTGGAGTTGATAAGGCAACTGGTGTGGAAAAGATTATGCTGCTACCCCTTTTCCTCCTCCACAACCTGGGCGTTAAGTGAACGACATACAACCAAATCTTCTCCATCAAGTTCCTCATGAGATAAAATAGTTCCTACTACTTCCCAACCTTGCTCCTCCTGCACTTCAACATTGCCACCTTTAGGGTCACTTTCAGACTCCCATTCAACCCGTTCATTGATGATCATGGTTCTTTTGCTTGGACATTCCGAAGAAATATGACCTCTTCCTTTGCACTTGTGGCATTGAATGTTGTTGTTGCGTGTAGAAATCTTTTCTGGAGGTGGAGAAGAGGATACTCCTACTGTAGCTGTTGACCTCTTATCTTGATTGCGAATAGCAGGTGAGGAAGCCGTCGAGGCATATGGGTGTCTAGGTGGTGCACCCTCAAACTGAGAACCATATGGCTGTTGTGCTTGCTGCCATGAGTGTGTGGTGGTGCGCCCTTGGAAGGCACGAGTATGACCATTACACATATTCTTCTTCTCAACTCTTATAGCTTGATGTACCACATATTGTAATGTATCATAAGGAAAAATCTCCAGAAAATCTGATATTTCATCATTCAGCCCATGTAAAAATCTTGTCATCTTCGCCTCATCACTTTCACGGGTTCTTATCCGAATTAGCTGCACCTCCATCTCTTTATAGTACTCCTCAAAAGTGCAAGAACCTTGAGTGATCCCCTACAACCGCTTGTACAATTCCCTCTCATAGTATCATGGAACAAAACAGCGCCTCATGACTTCCTTCATCAAAGTCTGCGAATATGATTATTGCCTGGAATCAACCGGTCGTCTTGCAGCTGATTCCACCATGTAAGAGCATAACCGGAGAACTCCATAATAGCAAGATCAACTCTCTTGGCTTCAGAAAAACCATGGATGCGAAAGATTTGATCACACTTCTCTTCCCACTCGATATATGCATCGGGATCCTCTTTTCCCGTGAATGATGGCACATGGAGGTTCACTCTCGCTTGGTTGTCATGGTCATCCTGATCTTGATGGTCATAATGATGACCATTGCGACCAAAAATTGCACCACGGCAAGGCAGGAGTAGGGTTCATAGTCCCCATGCCTTCATCTTCGTCACCATGCTCGGAGAGATCTTCAAGGAAGATGGCATCACCATCATGTGCCACTCATTGCCCATGATCAGCAGCAAACCTGTGGGGGTCATGGCCTCGCTCGCAAGCTTCTCCTCCGTGTAGCCCACCATCAAGGGGGACAAGAAAGTCGCCACGCCTCCGTTAAGCACCAATAGCAGGGGCTCCGTGGGAAGCGGCTCCTACCGCTCGTCCACCACCAACATGGCGATCGTTGTGTTCTTGATGTTGCCGGTTGCTGGCAGCCAGTGAGGCAGCGGGGCTGTGTTGATGTTGATCCCCATTACCCGCAATAGGAAGACGACCAACGAATATCCGTCCGGAACTGTGATTTCATTGGCTTTATTCATGGGGCGAATCTTGAGGAAGGTTCTGAGTCTGGTGGAGAGACATCCATCTATGCAAGTGATGAGTCACATCAACCGGTGAAACCGAGTCGATATATCAACTTCAAGATGGCGGGCTTGGGGGCTATTCCGATGGCAACAGTATTCTGGAGCCCTATGAGCCATCGAGCAGAACTGCAATCTTCATGGCTGGCACGCAACCAGTGTTACAATCGTCAACCTCTACAGCCATGATGTCCAGTTCAACTACTACAGTGACGGCCGGGGCCAATGGCTTGGCACGTCCGCCGGTTCAAGTCTTATCTGAACTCCTAGACACTCTAGCGACTCTCTTGGATACAGAGGTAACTCCGATGACTCAAGTGTAGCATATTGCGGAGATTACAAAGTTGCGAGAAGAGGTGGCCAAGGCCCGAGAGGATCTTGAGGCAGAAAACGTCAGGATGGCCACAGAGCGAGCTGCCCTGGAGGCGGAGACGCAACGGATAAATGCTTGGATCGAAACGCGCCAAACACTGTCTTACATAGATATTAGAGCCATTTACCTTCATGGTTCAAAGGAAGGAATCTTTTCAATACGCATGGAGCAGGGCCAAGTAACCCGCTCGGTGTGACCCGGGCTGCTGAGGCGCCTGTAACCGGGGCGCCGTCTCGACCTCATGTAGCAGACCCGCCACATATGGATGCAACCCCGCCCCAGCGGATGCTGACACCTCCGGGTCATTACTCCAACCCTCTAGATAACATGATTGTTGTGGCTTCACGGCTGCCGGCTCTTCTAGTTGAAGGCGAGTCTCCTACGGCGATTGAGACCCGGAACACCGTGGAACATCTTCAGACAGCGGTGGCCCAATAGGCTGCTTACTCACATAGCCGTGAACGAATTCATTCAACTCCCCATCATAGTCAAAGCTACAGCCGGCGCATTGAATCGTCGGTGGTTTCTAGCAGCGAGCGGCGTCGTAACCCGCCCCATGGGTATGACCCGCCACGTGATGATCACAATGTTCGGGCTCTGATGGACTAGGCTAGGGCACATCAAGAGGCGGAGCTCGCGGCTTAGTTAGCGGCTCATCAATGGCTTCAGTTGAACCCTTCGGCATCTTTAGAGGCTAGGAGGACTTCTAGGACGGTTGGTGTGCCGTGTTTGGTGTCGGCTCTACAGAATAAGCGTCTTCCCAAATACTTTATGGGTCCTCGCAAGGTGCCTAATTACACAGCTGATCAGCTTCTTGAGGCCTGGATTGAAAGCTATGAGCTGGCTATGGAGATGTTATATGTTAACGACATTATGTGCACCAAGTAATTCACCATGATGCTGTATGGACCGGCTCGAACCTAGTTGAAGGGATTACCCCCTAATTCTATAAATTCACGGGCTGAGTTGAAAGCGCGCTTTATTCAGAATTTTAAAGACACACGCATGCAGCCCCTATCAATCATTGATCTCGATCCTTGTGTGCAGATAGAGGACGAATCGGCCCACCACTGGGTTCGACGGGTATCCGCTATTATCCATTTATTGGATAGCATCAACGCCGGCTCTGATGTTGTAATTATGGAGAAAAATTGCCCCCTCTCAAGCAGAAGTTAGGGCGGCTTAAACGTCACTGCAATGACATGGGGGAGCTTATGGCAGCTCTCACCAAATACGCCGACTCTGACAATACTAAGGACCCTGGGTCTGATGAGGATAAGTCCAATAAGGGGAAGAAGAACGGAAATGGAAAAGGGCAGCAGCCAAACATGACAGGGCATAACCATGGTAGTAATGGTAAGCGCAGGCAACCTGACGGCGAGTCATATTTTGTGGACAATACCAATACATAGAATAGTGGTCAACGTCGTAAGGGAGAGCCACAACCTCGGTTTGGAGGGCGAAAATTCAACCTTGAGGCGATGTTGAACCAGCCTTGCCCAAAGCACAGTTTTCCAGATAGACTGTCGACTCACATGTGGAAAGATTGTTTTATCATGAAGGAATATAAGAACTCTGGTTTTCATCAGGACCAAAATAACAATAATGGCCTGGACGGCAAGTCAGGATCCGGCTCACACGGGTCCAGCTTTGGAGGTGGCGGCTCAAATTCTGGATATCAAGGTCAGGGCAATCAGGGCAGTTATAATCAGCAGCATAATCAAGGTGACCAGCAACAACAGTCAGGGTACCAGAGTAATCCAAAGCAGCTTAATAGCAGCCAATATCATGTTTTCACCACAAGCCTGTGCAAGCGAGATTAGAAGGTTCATAAACAAGCGGTAAGCACAGTTGAGTCGGTGGTGCCTCAGTACTTGTGGTGGTCAGAACAGCCAATTGTATGGAGTCGTGAGGATCAGCTGCCCAGATGGACAACCAGGTTCAGCTAGCATTCATGGTGGACCCTCAAGTTGGGGGTTATAAATTCACTAATGTGGTTATGGATGGTGGAAGCAGCATCAATATCCTTTATTATGACACTTTTTGCCGCATGAATCTGACTGACAAGGTTCTTAAGCCGTCCTCTAGAGTATTTCATGGTGTGGTGCCTCGTAAGTCGGCATACCTAGTTGGTAAGATTGCCCTGGATGTGGCTTTCAGAGATGACTATGATTACAGAGCAGAGACGTTGTGGTTTGAGGTGGTCAAGATCAAAAGCCCTTATCATGCTTTATTTGGACGGCCGGTTTATGCCAAATTCATGGCACGACCGTGTTATGTGTACTTGCAGCTTAAGATGCCAGGACATAAGGGTACTATCACAATCCATGGCAATAGAAAAATTGCTTTAGAATGTGAAGAAGGTGATGCTGCCTATGCCGAGTCTGCCTATGCCAAGGAAGAACTTAAGTTCTATAAGGATAATGTTAACCCAGTGGACATGACCCCATTAAAGAAGCCAACCATAGAGCAAGACCCTTTGATGAAGTTTAAGTCAGCAGATTATACCAAACAGGTTGACTTTGTTCCTGGCGACTCACCTCAGTATGCTAGGTGTACCTAGGGATCAGTGTAATATGGATCCGAAATAGGAAAGCACGCTCATCGAGTTCATCCGTGTGAACTGGGACATGTTTGCATGGAATCCTTCAAACATGCTAGGTGTACCTAGGGAACTCGCTAAGCACACTCTCAATATTGATCCTAGGATTAAGCTGGTCAAGCAATTCCTTCGTCATTTTAATGAAGAGAGACTTAAGTCCATTGGAGAACAGGTGACCCGGCTCTTAGCGGCTGGGTTCATCATTGAAGTTTTTCATCCTGCGTGGTTGGCTAACCTGGTGCTAGTACTTAAAAAGAATGGCACTTGGCGTATGTGTGTGGATTATACCGATCTCAACAAGGCTTGTCTAGCTGATCCTTTTGCTCTTCCCCGTATCAATCAGATCATAGATGCTATGGCGGGCTGTGAGTGTTTGTGTTTCTTGTATGCCTATTTGTCAGGACCCCGATTCCAAGTCACATCGATCTAGCCGGTAACACCTCATAACACTTTGTGGCCTCACGCACTGTATTCCCATGGGTGTCGCCTTACCATGGCCCGGGACCATTTGCGCCTTTTGGCTCACGTATATGATAGTGTCGCTAGCATCCATATGACAGAGAACCCGAGCCGACATGTCTAGTCGTGAACCCAAAGCGGCACTAACCTATGGGGACAGGCATACATGAATCACATCGAGCATGTTGGTCAGCAGTGTGTGAATCCGGGCTGTAGCACTGGGCTAATAGGACTCCGGGAACCCGGGCTGTAGCAGGCTAGGCAGGACTCCGGATGTCACCGCGTGACATTTCCCCGAAGGGACAGACACAGGAACGAAGTGAAACACATGCCGGCCAGTCAAGTGTCCTGAGCAGTAGTGCTGGGCTAACAGGACTCCGGTGAACCGGGCTGTAGTGGACTACTATGGCTTATGGAAGCACTAGACTACATTTCCCCATAAGAGAGGCTGCCAAGGATAAACAAATAGATTGTCGGATCCCACACATACCAAGCATTTCAATCATACACACAATATGCTCGATATGTGTAAATACAACATGGCATCACAACATAACTCTACAACTCAAGTATTTATTCATTAGGCTCCGAGGAGCGAGATATTACAAACATGGGTCTAATGACCCAACAATCATAGCATACAAATCAAAGCACATGCGGAAGCTTAACATGTCTGAGTACATACATCTACAAATGAAAACGGCTAAGAGGCCTGACTAGCTACCAGATCCTGCCGAGAGCACAAGATCGTAGCTGAGGTATCAAGCTAAACGTCAAAGTCCACACAGAATTACTAGCGAGACTGACGTCTCTCTGCAAAAACATAAAATAGGCAAACGTGAGTACAAATGTACCCAGCAAGACTTACATCAGAACTAGCTACATATGCATCGGTGTCAACAAAGGGGTAGTGGAGTTTAACTGCAACAAGCCAACTTTGACTCAGTGGCTAACCTGAACTACGACTGCAAGCAACTCTTTGAGGTGGCGCACAGGAGTCCACATATTCACCATTCAATACACCATTATGGATCTGCTCCCATCTCCCTATGAGAAGGCCATCCATAGCACTCACACTTATCTTGTGAGTTTTAGAGTATCAACTTTCACTTGTCTATGAACTATGCAAGGGGTCCAATTTTCCATATCCGAGGAATCCGGCTATTCGAATAGATAATGATAACCCGGCAGGGGTGTACTTCTTCATACACGCTCTCACCACTTACCGCTGTTTACACGACATGTAGTCGGCAACCTTCAAGCGGAAGCCCAATGAGTGTGTCGGCCATGGCCTACCTAAACACTCAAGTCTCTAGTCCAGGTTTATCGCCTATCCAGGTTCCATCCGTAAGGAGTCCGGTCGATGTTTCCACATACAGCCCCGAACAATGTGAACAGGGTCTCGAGACGCAAAACGGGCGCTCGGCATACCCGGCCACGGTGTATCTACCGCAACATAGCCCACCCCTAGGGTCAGCGCTACGCACGACCGCCAACACATAACCTACAAACACAAGGAACTATTTTCAACTCCTGGACAAAGTACTAGGGTGATTGAGAAGCCGAGAGGGTCAATTAAGTATCCCAATGCATGGTAGTAGCTGATCATGGATCACAAACACATAACTCAGTTCCTAAGGATGGCTGCAATGAGACAACCCACCATGTACTCCTACATGGCCTCTCACCGCTACCTTTACCAAATTGTGTTCACACACTTAGCTCTCCACGGTAAGACATGTTCACCATGTTCCAATTCATTCCCTATGAATCAGACCTGACTCAACTCTAAGCAGTAGCAGGCAAGACAAACAAGCATGAATGAGTAGGCACATCAAGGCTCAAACAAGTCCTACTCATACTAGTGGGTTTCATCTATTTATTGTGGCAATGACAGGTCATGTAGAGGAAAGGGGTTCAACTACCGCAGCATGTAACAATTGAATCGCTGTTGTCCTAATGCAGTAAAACAGAGCAATAGAGAGAGAGTGTGGGATTGTATCGGAATCAACAAGGGGGGTTGTGCTTGCCTGGCATTTCTGAAGATATTATAGCTCTTCATCGGTGTCATCGATCTCATCGTCGGAACGTCATCTACTAAGAGGGGACAATTACTGGCAAACAAGAGGGAACACAATCAGTGCAATGCAACAAACATGATGTATGATCATGGCATGTTAATGTACTGAATTCACCTAATGCAACAGTTAGTCATATTAATTGAAGTGGAATTCAAACATATAGCAAATTCCAACTCCAAAACTACATACCATATATTCCGTAATCATGAATTGTCCTAGTTGGTGATCTTAACTTGCTCAAACATGCATGAACATGGCACAAAAAATTCTTCATATTTTTCTGATAATTTTTCATATATAAATTATTTCATTTGGAGTTACGGTTGAATTTCTATGATTTTTGAAAGTTTAGGGGATTTTCTAAAGATAAATAAATCATTAAGATCTATTAAAAATACAGAAAAGCAGTTACTGCATCAGCCTTGCATCATGCTGACATCATCTGGTCAACAGATGCGGTCCAGGTCAAACCTGACCAGTGGGACCCACTGGTCAGTGACAGGGGCACTAATCCCGCGTTGACTCGTGCTTTGACTCGACGCGGGGCCCACTGTCAGTGTTACAGTTAGCCAACTAACTAAATTAGTTTTAGTTTAACTCCTAATCTAGGTTTGACCAGGGGGCGGGGCCCACATGGTCAAATGGGTCAAACCCACCGGTGACATGACGCTGGCGATGCCCGAGATGGTGGCGCGGCTCGGAAACGCAACACAGGCGACAAAACGAGCGGCGGTTTGGCTTGGCGTGAAGCTGGTGCTCGTCCGCATCCAACAGAGCCATCAGCTCACGCCGGAGTGGACCGTAACGACGGTGGCGATGGCAAGCGCGGCGGCTGGAGCTCGGACAAGCTCGGCAACGACGCTGTGGTGCACGGGAGGACCAGCTGGTGGTCGGGGTCGTCTCCTAGGAGCAGCCCGAGCACAATGACACGCCCAGGCGCAAGCTACACCGTCTGTAGACACGACGGCGACATGGCCGGCAGGCGTGAGCTCTTGGCTCCGGTGAAAGCACGGCTAGAGGAAGGTTTGGAGAGGGGAAACAAGGGGAAACGACGGAGGCTCACAGAGGGGTCGAACGGAGTCGAGGTCGAGGCCAGGGAAGCCCTAGACGGCATGAATCGAACGACGGCAGTCACCGGACAGAGGCGGCGATGAGGACGGCGGGGACGATGTTGCAGGGCTCCTGCGGTCGCGTGCGTCGGGTGTGTAGCTCCACGGGGTCGTGGCGAAGCTCGGGGACGGGGAGATGGAACGAGGGAGTGGTTGTGGCTACGGCGACGACGAGCGGCGGCGACGGCAGCGTTCGGTCATGGGAGAGAGAGGGCGGCAAAGGAGAGGATGAGCGCAGGAGAGAGTGAGAGCGGTCCGGGGGGGTGCGTGGCGTTCTCTAGGTGCTTCGGGCGGCGAGGAGACAGGTAGGCAAGGTGGAGGTGGCCGGCGCGCGTCGGGCACGTGCCCGGCGTCCTTCTAGCGCAAGGAGGAGGATGATTGGCACATGGGCCTGGTGGGCTCGCTTCTCTCGTGGGCCAGGTAAGTTATAGGTACTCCCTCCTTCTCTGTTTTCTATTTTAATTACTGTTTTCTATTTTATTTCCTCTCTGTTTTGATTTAGTTTTAGCCACTAAATCATTTTAATAAATTCTGTAGTTTTTTATATGGCTTGCTAAAATATATACAAAGCCACTCACAAACTTCCAGAATTATTGGGAGTTATATTTAATATATATTAAATATAATCCAAAGAAAATAGTTATTGGATTAATTGAAATGGCCAAAATAAATGTTTCTGAGCTCATAAAAATATTGGTTTGAATTTTGGCTCTTGCCAATAATTCTATGGAATAACAGGAACATTTTATTGGACTCATTTGAGAAGATTTTTTTTAAAGTTGGTTATTTGAACTGATTTCTGAGGGTTTCAACAAACCTCAATTCAACTTTCAGAAATTAGACATGATGCATGGATGCTCTCTTATGCAACTATTGCAAACAATTCTAGGGCTGTGACACTATTCTGGGTATCATCCAATTAAGATGGCAGTTAAAGACCAAGAGAAGACGGCTTTCATCACACCTTTTGGAGCTTTCTGCTATGTGTCTATGCCTTTTGGGCTCAAGAGTGCTCAAATGACTTATAGGCGTTGTGTCCAGAACGGTTTCCATAATCAGATTGAACATAATGTTCATGCTTATCTGGATGATATTGTTGTGAAATCTCAAAAGAAGGAGATCCTGTTGGATGATCTGAAAGAGACCTTTGATAATCTCCGGGCCTACAAAATGATGCTTAACCCAGCCAAATCAAGAAGGTGGTATTTAAGCTCACCAAGAGAAAATCAAGGCTATCACTTCGTTGGCTAAGCCGGTGTGCGTCAATGATGTCCAGCATTTGGCAGGTCGTGTTGCAGCTTTAAGCCGGTTTATAAGCCGCCTGGGAGAGAAGGCTATTCCTTTGTACCATATGATGAAGTAAACATATCATTTTGTTTGCAGTGATGCTTCTAAAGAGGCGTTTGAAGCGCTTAAGAAGCAATTGGTTGAGCCGCCGGTTCTTGCAACTCCTGTTGAGAAGGAGCCTTTGCTCTTATATGTGGCTGCTAACAGTAGAGCCATCAGTGTGGCGGTTGTAGTGGAAAGAAAGGAGACGGGTAAGGAATATCCAGTCCAAAGTCCGGCTTATTATGTTAGTGAGGTCTTAATTGAGTCTAAACAGCGATACCTGCATTGGCAGAAGCTAGTATATGGGGTGTTCATGGTCAGTCGCAAATTGAAACATTATTTTCTTGGTCATCCAATTCCTATGGTCAGTTCTGCTCTTGTCAGAGTAAATGACCATGGGTAGCCTAGCCGTCTTCCCCTAGTACTTCAGAAAAATTATAGGCCGATCAAGCCTCCAAGCGTCCAAGACATGGGGACGCCTTCCCCCAGCCGGCTACCTCTCAAGCCGACTGCGCAAAGGCGGCCCAGCCCTGAAATCCTTGAGAAACAAGACCACGAGAAGGCCGACTTCCAGAAGACGGCCATGAAAAGGCCGACTCCTAGGAGCTGGCCCCACAGCAGGCGGCTAAGATCTTGCCCTTAGAGTCTGCACCCACATAACGGTGACAAGACGGGGCATGGCTACAGTAAAGCCTGCCACCCCCGAATCCTGGTGCACGCATGGCCACAGTGCACCGTACGGGGCGGCCATCACCCGTCCAGCGCGGCACTGTTGCCACGATGATCGTGACGTCACCCATGGCAAGCGGTCAGTACGACCCGTGGGTGGCGGGCTCCCTCGGTCAGGAGATCCCAAAGGCGGCCAGGCTTCCCATAGCCGGCCAGCTCTCTCCCTCCAAGGAGGTGCTTCATTAAGGAGACAAGAGAAGGTAAGGCTACAGTGATGAGCCGCCTCTTGATGGCACTGTAGCTATGCTTACCACGACAAAGCCATCGTCACCAGGGGCAAGGTAACAGTAACCAGCCCCCGACAGGACCCCCGAGCGGTGGGGCCGGCCTGTCGACCAAAGGGTCGGTAGCTGGCGGGACCACTAGTCGGCGGGCCCCACCAGTCGGCGGAGAAGCCGGCGGGCGTAGACATAGACGGCTAGGGCCCACGCCCAGCCGGATTACCATTGTACCCCTAGGGGGTGGGCCTATATAAACCCCCAGGGTTCCCATGCAGGGGGGATCGCTCTTTGGATAGTTTTTAGACACCACAAGGAGAAGAGGAGCGGGCTGGCCTGGCCCTCCTTCATCCTTTCACCGAACAGCTCTAGGAGTATTCTATAGCTACCCATCGAGCTAGTGATCATGCGGAGACCCCGCAGAGCAGCATTAGGGGTGTTATCTAGCTGGTTAAGATTCGCTGGCGAGCATGTCTTTGCCTTATCCCGTTTGCAGGCACCGGCGATGTTTTATTGGCTCCCACAATGATAATCCATCCATTGGCATATGTCACACCAACCACCCGACATTTGGCGCCCACCATGGGGCCAGGTGCACCGTCGTCCGGAGACCTGTTCTGGACGGGAACCCTCTTCCTTCCCAATGTGCGTAGCCAGCCCGGCTTGCCCGATGGCGCTTGCCCCGACGCGCTGCAACACGTCGCCGACGCCTACGCGGAGAGCTGCCTCGCCGATCTTCTTGGCGAGGCTCGCATCTCCGACAAGCCCGCATCCGACGCGGGCACAGACTGCCCTGAGAGCCACCTTGTCAGCCTCCTCAACCAACTCCACGTCTCCGGCGAGCTTGCCGCGGACCTGGAGTCGGTTGGCTCCACCGACCCGATGCTTGTCGACTCCGACACGGCATCCCTTGACGCCTTCCCCACCAACATGGTGGTCATCGACGACCCTCTTCCTCGAGCCGACAGTAGCGGCAGTGCCATCATCGAGGTACTGGTCATCAGCCACGGTGCCCCCTCAGGCGAAAACGCCCACGATGCTCTGCAGATGGCGCTGCACGACTTGTCCGTCCTCGTCCCGGCCGATGCGAATGCCAAGACATTGGAGGTGCGCCGCCCCGCCCTCGTTGCGTAGGGCCAGAAGCTCGCCACCACGAGACGCCTCACCGAGGCTCACCAACGCGAGGTCGACCGTGCCGCCTTTGGCACGCTGCCTCTCGACGGGCCGAGTTGCGTCGGCATCATCAAAAAACATGGCGCGGCTATCGCCGATATGTTGGGAGCAGACCGCCTTGTCTATGCCACGCCTCTCGAGAACCTGCGCGCCGCCCAGGCGGCCACAGACGAGTTGAATGGGCTGGGGCCTGATGAGCTCCCCTGCATGACCAGACGCATCCAGTAACTTATCGACGCGGCCATAGAGCGGCATGAAGCGAGCGTCCGTGCGGAGAGTCCTCCCCCGCGCCGAGAGCACGGCGCGACGTCCCGAACACCGACCGCGGGGAACACCCGCGCGAGAAAAGAAAAGGAGTCGGCTGCCAGCCGCAGCCGGACTCGAATCTCCATCGAGCGAGACGCAGAGGGCCACCCTCGAGCCGTGGAGTGGCAGCGCAACCCCCCTCCTCCTCCGCCTCGTGGGGAGAGATACCCTACCCCACCACCTATCATGCATCCGACTCTCAGCGGCCGACTGGGTCTCCGCGAAGGAGTCCGCGAGAATGATGCCCGCCATTGGATCGACCGCCTTGCGCGATCCCTGGCCCTGGAAGAAGAAGATGATGTCGGCCCATCTTGCTTCGGCCCCACATCCGCGACGATCCCTTCCCCAAAGGGTTCTCGCTCCCAAGAGACACGCCCATGTTCAACGGCTCCGTGAAGCCGGAAGATTGGATGATCGACTACTCCACCGCGGTTAGCATTGCAAACGGCAACAGGCGTGTTGCCGTAAAATATGTGCCCCTCATGCTCCAAGGCACGGCACGCACCTGGCTTAACAGCCTCAAGCCTTACAGTGTCAACAGCTGGCTAGACTTCACTGAAGCCTTCATATGCAACTTCACCAGCACCTACAAGCGGGTTCCCAATCCCCGACAGCTCTCCTTGTGCGTCCAAGGGCCCAACGAATCGACTCGCGACTACCTCACGCGTTGGGCCGAGCTCTGCAATTCCTGTGAGAGAGTGCACGAGGTTCAAGGTATAGAGTACTTCACCGCCGGGTTCCGAGAAGACACCCTCCTCAAGCACCGACTCCTCTGCGACAAGCCGACTACGCTTAAGGAGCTGCTGGTCATAGGCGACAAATATGCCATGGCCGATTCCTCAATAAAGACCAAGCTCCGAGTAGATGCCTCCGGGAAGGTGCTTGCTCCAAGTCCCAAGACGCTGGCTGGAGATTCTGGCTGATGCCCGCACCAGAACAACCACAAGTGCAAGGCTCCCTTGCCGCTTTCCACCAGTCGGCAGGTGGCCACAGTCGAAGACAAACAACTCGAAGGGAGGCCTGCACCCAAGAAGCAGAAGGGCGGTAGGCCGGCTTGGCAGCCGACTTTCTCCTATGAGCAAGCACTTGATGCCCCCTGCAAGTTTCAGAGTGGCGCAAAGCCTTCAAACCACACGACCATAAAATGCCACTGGCTCACACGGATCTCCAAGGGTGACGGGATGGCACCACCTCCGCCTGCTGGTCAGCCCGGGCACATCTGTCAGCAAGAACATAGAGTTCTGCTACATCTTTCACCTTGTTCATTTCCAGCTCTTCGCGCATCTTGCGGTTCCGCACGTTCTGATGGAACGCGCTGATGATGGCGGCAGGGTGAACATCAGGGATATTGTACTATATCCGGCTGAACCTCTGTATATACTTGCGGAGACTCTCGCCTCCCTTATTGGGAATGACATGCAGGTCGCTCGCTTGGCCATGGGCTTTGTGGCCTGCAGTAAAGGCGCCCACGAACGCATGGCACAAATACGACCAGGAGGAAATAGAGTCTACCGGCAAGTGCACCAACCATGACATGGCTTTGGGTTTAAGAGCCAACGGAAAGTAATTCGCAAGCACCTTATCGTCGCGGGATCCGGCAGCTTGCATCGCAATGGTGTAGATGCTGAGGAACTCGGACGGGTGGGTCTTGCCGCTATACTTTTTGCCCACGTGAGGTTCGAAGGTGCGGTGAGCGGGCCACTGGAACTGCTGCAGCTCACGGGTAAAAGCCGGACAGCCTACCTTGTAAGGTAGGCCTCCAGGGATCTCCGGTGCCAGGTGGTTCACAGCAGGCCCTGCTCGCTTGTCTGACTGGTGGCGCGCTCCGCGCCGGTGCTCAATAGTGGTTCGAGCGTCTTCATGTTCTCGTTCCCGAAGGACTTGGCGCTCGTCTCAGTGGGTCCGCGGGTCGGACGACGCTATGGAGATTTCGTCGCCCGTAACATCGCGACGGGCTGGCGTCCGTGGTACCGGGCTTTCCTGCCACAGGTGTGTGGGACTCCGTCGGACCGTCGACCCGGGGGCTCCACCGGACTCGGTTCGTCTTTGTTGGCCACCGCAACAAGGCTTCGGATAGTGGCTCTCCATTCGTCGAGTTTCCCCGTAGTGGGAGGAAAATCGAGGAGCAACTGCGCGCGCACCAGGGCTTCTGCTGGCGTTGGTGGCACCGAAACTTGCACAGATCGCGACGCGCTTCGACTTCTGACCATGTCAGAAGGAGCTCTATCACAACCCCGCGGTCGCATGCCTTCTTCACCAGCGCCTCGGCGAGCGGGCAGGTCTTCTACCTCCCGGGAGTGGCGCTTGGGGCTCTTCCCGCGGCGATGCCCGGGGTCTTCGGCATGATTACGCCGTTCGTCGCGCGCCGCTTGAGAGGAGCGCGCCGTCGGCGTCGGCGTGGGAGTCTTGGAGGCCCTCGCATCGCCTTCGGGCGATGTTGCAGCGATCTTGGAAGGCCCCGCGCCACCCGTGGAGGGCCTGGCTCCGTCTTTGGATTTGGCGGCGTGCGGCCCGTTACCAGGCTCACGAACATCGCCACCTCCCAAACTCCGGCTGCTTGGACGGTGTTGGTTTTCGTGAACGGCGCCCCGGTTCCTTTCTCCGACCGGTCCGCTGCTCGCCCGCGTCGGGACGGGATGTCCGGCTTCCTACGGGCCAACCGCCACCGTCGTCTTCTTCTTGGGCGCCATGATGATGAAGAAGCGTCGAACTAACTGCTAAAGCCGATTCTCACAACTGTGCCCCCTACCTGGCGCGCCAAAGATGTCGGTGGGAACGACACCTATGGGATCACAATAATCCCTACTACGGTTGCGGGGCGCGGGGTCGTGAGAAGAGCGGATCAAACAGATAGCACATGGTTCGTTTACCCAGGTTCGGGCCGCGAGGATGCGTAAAACCCTACTCCTGCTTTGGTGGATTGTATATCTGTGTTCTTGAGCTAGCTATGGGCCGTGAGGAGCTCCAAAAAGCCGAATCCCCCTCCAGGTCGCCTCGGGCCTCCTTTTATAGGAAAGGGGTTGCCAAAGTGGCACACAGGAGGTGGAAAGGGTACAGTGTTGCGAGGTTATCCCTCGCATTACATGACAAGGCGCATTTAATGCGTCTTGCCAAGGTGTCCTTGCTTTATCGGGGACGGGGGAGAGATCTGCCTCGTCCGTCGTCGCCGCTCCTTCTTGTGTTGACACGCGCCCTGGCCAGCGACGCCTGCGATGCCACGTAGGCATGTAGGCAGCTAAGGTGGCGCAGTGGTGGGTCTCCACGAAGATCTGCATGACGCCACGCAGGTGCCTGCCCAGCTGGTTGGGTCGGCAGCGGCATGCGAACGGCGGTGGAGGTTTGACTGTCGTGGGCCTGATGGTGCCCCTACGGGTGTTCCTGGCAAGGGCCTTGCCGGGGCCCCGGCAAGGGTCTTGCCGTGGCGCCTGCTGTCATCCCCGGCAAGGCTCTTGTCGGGGGCCTTGTGGTCCTCCTTGGCTGGGATCCCGCCAAGGATCATCATCTTCTAAAGGGTGTATCTGATCTTGAATGTCTTCACAAAGATCTTCTTGCCACCACGGGATGTCTCCCGAATCCTTGCCCCATGGGGGCAATGGACTCAAGGGTGACTCACTCCGTAGGTGTGGGGCGAGCTGCCATGGCAAGGGTCTTGCCGGGTTTGCTAAAACCGCCTCCCGAAAAGGATCTTGTCGGGGGGGTCCGCTTCATCCCCTTTGCTCTTTGTGGTCTTGGTCTTGGCGTCGCTCTGCTTCTCCTGAGCTTCGACCTTACCTTGGCTCACATCGCTTGCCTTGCTCAGTGTGGGGGTGCCCGTGGCTCAGACTGCCCGTGCACAGTTATAGGGGTACAAAAAGTGTACCCCTCTTTTTGTGCACCGACATGATGCCGTCTCCCGGCTCTTACGCATTGGTTCTGGACGCCACCCTCGCTACGGAAAGGCGAGCCGCCCGTTTCCTCCATGTGCTGATAGATGGTGGGAGCAGCATCAATATCCTATACCGTGACACCATGGAGAAGCTGAGCATCAAGACAAAGCAGCTCATGCCCAGTCGGACTGTGTTCCATGGCATCGTACCCAGCTTGTCCTGCTCCCCAATCGGCAAGATCAAGATAGATGTCCTCTTCGGGGACAAGGATCATTTCTGCCGAGAGGCAGTGTGGTTTCAAGTGGTGGATCTAGAGAGCCCTTACCACACGTTGCTTGGCCGACCTGCCCTGGCCAAGTTCATGGCTGTACCCCATTATGCCTACCTCAAGATACCAAGTTCCAAGGGCATCATCACCATAGCCGGAGACTACAAGAAATCCTTCGAGTGTGCGGCCGCCAGCAGCTGGCTGGCCGAGTCCCTTGTAATTGCTGAAGAGAAGAAGATACTGGACCGAGTCGTGGCCATGACCGCCAAGCAGCCGGCCCTGTCCCCCGACCCCAAGGAATGTGGTGCCCAAGGATCTTTTTAGCCGGCCAAAGAAACCAAGAGGGTACCTCTGGACCCAGATCACCCAGAAAGGTTTGCCACCATCGGGGCAAACCTAGACAGGAAATAGGAAGGCGAGCTCGCCGATTTCCTCCGTGAGAATCGGGACATTTTCGCATGGTCCCCCAAGGACATGCCGGGTGTGCCGAAGGAAATGGCCGAGCACAAGATACTTGTCCGAGAAGGTGCGAAACCAGTCAAACAGCCTCTCCGCCGACTATCGGAGGAGAAGATAAGGATTGTAGGAGAAGAGATAGCCCGGCTTCTGGCAGCCGGCTTCATTATGGAATTTTCTTCCCAGAGTGACTCGCCAACCCGGTCCTCGTGCTTTAGGAAAATAACAAGTGGAGCATGTGTATAGACTACACTAACCTCAACAAGGCCTGCCCCAAAGATCCTTTCGCCCTGCCAAGGATTGACCACGTAATAGACTCCACAGCCGGATGCGAGTTGTTGAGCTTCTTGGATGCTTACTCAGGCTACCACCAGATAAAGTTGGATCCAGCTGACCGCCTGAAAACCGCCTTAATCACACCATTCGGAGCCTTCTGCTACCTAACTATGACATTTGGCTTGAGAAATGCCGGTGCCACTTTATAGTGTTGCATGCAGAAATGCCTCCTCAAGCAGCTCGGCAGAAATACCCACGTCTATGTAGATGATATTGTAGTGAAGACGGAGAAGCACGGCACCTTGCTGGAAGACCTCAGAGAAACATTTGAAAACTTGCGCCGATTCCAAATCAAGCTCAACCCCGAGAAATGCGTGTTCGGAGTACCAGCCGGCCAGCTCCTAGGCTTCCTAGTCTCCAAACGCGGCATCGAGTGCAACCCAATGAAGATCAAGGCCATAGAGAGAATGGAGATTCCCACCAAGCTGCGGGAAGTCCAGAAGTTCACCCGATGCTTGGCTTCCCTGAACTACTTCATCAGCCGGCTCGGAGATAAAGCCCTCCCCCTCTACCGACTCATGAAGAAGTCCACTCATTTTGAGTGGAACGACCAGGCGGACCAAGCCTTCCACGAGCTAAAGAAGATGCTGACCATGCCGCCTGTCTTGGCGGCACCGGCTGAAAAGGAACCCATGCTCCTTTACACTGCCGCTACTAGCCGGGTGGTCAGCACTATCATCGTAGTCCAGCACCCAGAAGAAGGCCGGGCTCAGCTGGTTCAGAGGCCGTTGTATCATTTAAATGAAGTCTTATCCACGTCGAAGCAGAACTACCCACACTACCAGAAGATGTGCCACGGTGTGTACTTCGCTACCAAGAAGCTCAAGCCCTATTTTCAAGAGCACCCCATCACGGTCGTATGTACTGCCCCGTTCGCCGAGATCATAGGCAGCCGGGACGCATCCGGCCGAGTGGCCAAATGGGCCATTGAGCTGGCCCCCTACGCAATCTTCTACCAGCCCCGCACTGCTATTAAGTCCCAGGCGCTGGCCGACTTCCTCGTCAATTGGGTTGAAACCCAATACCTTCCACCGGCTCCCGACTCCACTCACTGGCGGATGCACTTCGATGGGTCCAAGATGCAAACCGGCTTGGGAGCCGGCATCGTCCTCACCTCTCCCAAGGGCGACAAGCTCAAGTATACATTGCAAATTCATTTGGCCGCATCCAACAATGTGGCCGAGTACGAGGCGCTCATACACGGGCTCCGGCTATCCAAAGAGCTCGGCATCCGCCGGATCTTGTGCTATGGCGACTTGGATTTGCTGGTCCAACAGTCATCCGGTGACTGGGACGCCAAAGACGCAAACATGGCGAGCTATCGTTTCCTCGTCTAGAAAATCAGTGGATATTTTGAAGGATGTGAGTTCCTTCATGTACCACGTGCCGACAACAAGCAAGCAGATGTCCTGGAACGAGTAGGATCCACCCGGCAAGCCATAGCAGCCGGCATTTCTCTCCACCGCCTCCTCAAGCCGTCTATCAAGCCGTCTCCAGAATCTGATTCCATCTTCGTGCCGCCTGACCCGAACGCAGTCAGATCCAACTTGGGAAACCAAGCAGGTGGCGGGGGGACTCCAACTGGCGGCCCGGGGACTGTCATATTCTCACCCGGCCCAGGGTATTCGGAACTCGGCCCGGGGGCTACTGCAGCCGGCCTGGGGACTACATCAACACAACAGGCGATGGCCGACTCCGACTCCAACTCTTCACCACCCAGCCCACCCGCCCCTATCACAGTGGCAGTCCCGACAATAGAAGAAGTCACAGCTCCATCATGGGCCAGCCCATCCTCAACTTCTTAGTAAATAGAGAGATGCCAACCGACGAGATCTCGGCAAGAAAAGTTCAACGCCGAGCCGGAGCCTACACAATCGTCAGCCGAGAGCTTGTTAGGCGCAGCGTCACTGGAGTCTTCCAGCGCTGCGTTGAACCAGAGAAGGGCATAACAATCCTCAGGGACATTCACCAAGGTGAATGCGGCCACCATGCAGCCTCAAGATCACTCATCGCCAAGGCTTTTCGCCTTGGATTTTTCTGGCCCACTGCTTTGAAAGACGCCAAGGAACTAGTCGAACACTGCAAAGGGTGCCAAGTTTTCAGCTCCAAGCAACACCTGCCGGCTTCTGCACTCAAGACCATCCCCCTCACCTGGCCCTTTGCCGTCTGGGGGCTGGACATGGTGGGCCCATTCAAGACGCCACGCGATGGCATCACGCATCTGCTCGTCGCTGTGGACAAATTTACCAAGTGGATTGAGGCAAAGCCGATCAAGAAGCTGAATGGGCCTACTGCCGTCACCTTCATCGCAGATATTACAACCCGGTATAGCATACCGCATAGCATCATCACCGACAACGGCTCAAATTTTGCAAAGGGAGCACGGGAATGTTTCTGCGCAACACACGGCATCTGGCTGGACCTAGCGTCCGTTGCCCACCCACAGTCAAACGACCAGGTCGAGCAAGCAAACGGCCTCATCCTCTCCGGCATCAACCCCCGACCGGTCATGCCACTGGAGCGTTCGGCCGGCTGTTGGCTTGATGAGCTACTGGCCGTCCTATCGAGTTTGCGCACTACCCCAAACAAGTCGACCGGCTTCACCCCTTTCTTCCTTATATATGGTGCCGAGGCTGTCATCCGAACTGACATCGAGTTCGACTCGCCTCGGGTCACCATGTACACGGAGGCGGAAGCCAAGGAAGCGCGAGAAGATGGCGTTGACCTGCTGGAAGAAGGCCGGCTGTTAGCTCTTAGTCGGTCCGCCATCTATCAGCAGGGTCTGCGCCGCTACCATAGCCGGAAGGTCAAGCCAAGATCTTTCCAAGAGGGTGACCTGGTGCTCCAGCTGATCCAGCGAATAGCCGGCCAGCACAAGCTCT
Organism: Triticum urartu; assembly: GCF_003073215.2. Taxonomy (NCBI): domain Eukaryota; kingdom Viridiplantae; phylum Streptophyta; class Magnoliopsida; order Poales; family Poaceae; genus Triticum; species Triticum urartu. The sequence goes on along the minus strand of NC_053022.1, from coordinate 415,844,813 downwards.
CAGCCCCTTGGGAGGGCCCCTTCATCATCAGCAGAGCTTTAGGCAACGACTCCTACTACCTAATCGACGCGCAGGAGCTGAAGGCACGCAAGAGAGATGATTCCGGCAAGGAGTCAGAACAACCGTGGAACGCCAATCTCCTCCGAAGATTTTATAGTTAAAAAACAGTATGTAGCATGCTAGCTTTTGTACTAAGTACGAGACAAGGGTTGCCCCGAGGAGCGCTCGGGGACTACCGTCTTTTATCTATGAAAGACGAGTATCACACATACGATTATGTTACTACACTTGATTTCTTCGTCCGGCACCGGGTTCGACCAGTCGGCCCGGGGACTCGCCGCCTCAAGTTATATCTAAAGTTCCACCTGCAGTTAGACAAGTAATGTGCCGGCACCCAAGCCCCCTCTTGCCAAAAAGTCATAGCTCGAAGAACAGACTGTCCGACTAGCAAGAGCCAAGGGCAGGAAAGGATGCCGACACGAAAAACGGATTAGGACCAATGAACTTATATAACGCGAGCCGGCCTCCCACCCGCTAGCCGGCTACCAGAGCAGCCGGCTGGCCGGCTTTCCGTTCACCTTGCTGCAATCTGAGAAAGCTCGAGTACTTGCCATCCTACAACGACCAAGTCCTTCTCCGGCCACAGACTGCAGAGCAGCTGCCCGGCCGGGAAGGCGGCGGCCAAGGGAAGGCGGCAAAGGAAAAAGCCAAAGGATAAAAAGCAAACATAAACGGAAGGCAAACACATGCATAATATTTACACAAAAGACCTTCGAAAGGCCAGCATTCAACATAGTCTAAATACACCCCCAGTGGGTGGAACTGCGCAAATTTAAAGATTGTTCAAAGAAGTAACAAGCAGGAAAGCTAGGACGGCAAATCAAGCCAGGGGAACAACAGGCGAGTTGGGCAGGTTGGCGGAGTCGGCGGTGCCGGCTAGAGGAGTGACCGGCTGGCGAGTCTCGGCATCATTGCTAGAGGCACGATCGGGCTGAGGTGGGCTGGTCGCATCACCATCCGGCGCAGCGTCTTCGTCATCCTATCCCTCTTCCCCTTCGCCCTCATCACCGGAGGCAATCTCCTCCGCCGAGTCCTCACCTTCGGCCGGGTTCAGCCCGAACCACTCCTCCGGCTGAGCGACGCCGGTGTCATCCACCTCAGGAGCAAAGGCGCTGGTATCGGTATACTCGGTGATCGCCGAGGCGCGCTAGATGATAGCCGGCCGCACCGCCTGCAGCTCCTTGTTAGCCTCCTGGCGTCAGGTGCTCAGCTGGTCCAAATTCAGCCCAGGATACCAAGCTCGGACGAACTCCAGAGCCCGCCTAGCGCCGGACCAGGTCCCTGACGCCTTCCAAGCCTCGAAACGGCCGACTGCGACCTCCAGCCAGTCGGCGGTCCGACTTGGGGTGCGCGGAATCACCTCGCCAGGCCATAGGGCGGCTAGCACTTGCGCCCCGGCGTGCTGAAGACGGCGGAGCATGCGATGGGCCGGCTACAGGCTGGCTTGAAGCCCCAGAAGCTGCTCCTCAAGTGACCGGCTGGCATTCGGCAAGATCTTGGCCCCCGCCTGCCATCGCACGTCGCGGTAGGCCTCGATGGCTTGGGTGGCGGCGACAGAGTAGCCGGGAAAGTAATCTGCACAAAGAGGAAAGCAGTGGCACAAAGTCAAAAAATGGATCAGATAGTAGAAGGCAGGCAAGGAAGCAAAGAACAAGGCGGCCTACCATCAATCAAGTCTTCCACCCGGCTGTAGCCTTGGCTCAGCGCCTGCCTCATCTCGGCCTAGTTTGCTGCCTCGGTCTCATATTCGGCTTTGAGGGCGGCCTCACTGTCCTATGCTGCCTTCAGGGTCGCCTTGTGGCTCTCCTCCTAGTCGGCCAGCCTCTTGGCCAGGCGGTCATGCTCTTGAACCAGGGTGGCGCACTCGGCCTCCTTGGCACAAAGGGCGGTCTGGGCTCCGCTCAGCTGGCTCCTCAAGTTAGCATTGGCCCCTGCAAATATAAAGAAAGATGTCGTTAGGAAAAGATCTGACCCGACTACTCGGTAGTCGGCCCGAATCTCAGGGACTACACCTAGTGGGTGCGCTGATGCGCCCCCACTTAAAAGAAAAATGAAGCACTTACTCCGGCTCTCGTTCAGATCAGTGGCCTTCTGATGCAACTCCTGGGCATGGGAGTTGAAAGCGGCCGCGCGGAGGTTGTGGTACTCCTGCAGATAAGACAAGGGACGTAGGTGAGAACAAGACGGCAATCAAGCTTTCCAAGAAGTTCCAAGCCGCCTGCTCAGCAGCCGGCTCAGAACTCGGGGACTACACCCAGTGGGTGCGCTGACGCGCCCCCACGGAAGAAATCAAAAGCAATCAACAAAAGAGCAGGAGGACTCACCTGAATAACCGATCGCGCCGTGAGAAACTCCTGAGTGTACTGCTTCAGCGCGGTGGCTTGGGCCTGAAGCCGATTCCGGACGTGCTGCGCCACCACATTCAGCACGGGTGTCCCGCCGCCCGGCGTCCACCCGGACGAGCTGTCACTGGCCACTTCTAGGTCCTGGGCCGACGAGCCGGCGTCCACGGTCTTCTGCGCGTCCGTCACTGAAGTCGCCTTCCCCGCGTGCCGGCGAAGCGGTGACGAGATCACAAGATCCCCTCCCACGGTTGGCTCGCCCCCAGCCGGCTGCGCTGGCGGCACTTCAGGCCGGCCTCCTCGACCCGCTCCAGTCGGCAGTGATGGTGCCGTCTCCCTCTCCATCTCCGGCTGGCCGCGGCCGGCCTCTTCCATCAGGGGCACAGGGGTGTCAGGAGCCGCGGCGCGGAGGGGAATGACGAACTGCGGGGGCTGGTTCTGCAGGGCCTCCGCCTCCCTCTCGGCGTCTGCGGCCTCCGCCTGGGCCTTAGCAGCCGCGACGGCTCGCGCCTCCACCGACTTCTGCTCCGCCTCTCGAGCCGCCCCCCGCTCCTCCGCCTCCTGCTCCTCCCGCACTTCCCGCGCGTTCCGCTCCGTCGCCTCTAGGAGGTCGCCGCGGGGGTCAACCCGGCGCGAGCTTGAAGACCCTCCTACGGCTCCGACTATGGAGGCGGCCGGGACTTGCCCAAGGAAAGAGAGGCCATGTTTGATAAATCGAGAAAAAGGGTTTGGAAAAACATCAACCGAAGAAGAAGAAAAAAGAAAGGCATGAGAACAGCGACACTTACGTTGAGACCGCCTGCGGCTGCTTCACCACCTTGCGTAAGCGGGCGGCCTTCGCGGCCGCCTCGTCCTGCTCGATCGCTGCCGCGGTACTCTTGGGCTTCTTCGGCCGAATGCCTAAGTGGATCGACGCGGCCCGGTGCTTCTGCGTGCCGCCTTGGGCAATCGGCCTGGCAGATGGGCCCGCACCACGGTGATCGGGCGCCGGTCGGCGACGCGGAATGACTTCGGCCTCGTCGTCATCTGGCCAGTCCTCAAAGCCGGCCCCGAGCCCGGACCCGCTTGGGTCGCCGCCTTCCCCCATGACGTCGTCCTCCATGCCGGCCGCCTCCAGGTCTCGGTCGTCTACATCGTCCATCGTACGGTCGGGGCGGAACTAGCATTCCACCCCCACGGCCCGGCTGCTGGCGGAAGCATGGGGTTCTGCCAAAGAAAGGCCGGCTGGTCAGGAGTCGGCCACCATGAACTCGGCAACAAGAAAAGAGAAAGAGGAAGAGAAACTTACCACCGGCGGAGGATTGGCGCGAGAGGACGGCACCTCGCCATACTGCCACTCCTCGGTGAGCTTGTAGTTGGAAATGTAGTTCACCATGTAAGACACCTCGGCGTGAGGCATCTCCTTGGTGCTTAGCCGGCACGGGTCGAAACGACCGCTCATCTGGCAGATCATATGAGGTCGGCCCTGGAGCGGGAGCACCCGGCGCTCCACGATTGCGGCTACCAGGTCGGCCCCGGAAAGACCCTCCGACTGGATCATCACCCGGAGCTGGGCAACAGAGGCGGACCCGCTCGGAGACAACGACCTAGACCGGAAGGACCATGAAGGCTGCCTCCCAGCCGGCGGGCCGGCTTCGTAAGCCGGCAGGTTGACGAACTCACCTTGCGGAGCAATATTCTTCACGTAGAAGTAGGACTTCTGCCAGAGCTTCACCAACTGGATCAGCAGGAAGGGAGGAAACAGGTTGTTGTCGCTCGTCCTCTGCATGGCGATGAAGGCGCCGCATGGGGCGGGCATGCCCGCGACGACGGTGACAAACTTGCACTGAAAGAACTCTCCCCACAGTTCAAGAGTGGGGAGGACACCAAGAAAACCCTCGCACAGGGTGACGAAGGCCGACAGCAGCATCACCGCATTGGGAGTGAGGTGATGCAGTTGGAGATGATAAAATTCAAGGAACTAGCAGAGGAACCCGCTCGCCGGCTGGCCGAAACCGCGCAGGCAGTGCGAGCGGAAGATTACCCGCCCATCCTCTTCCGGCGCCGGTGAGATCTCCCTCTCCGGCGTGAGGCGGACCCGCACGAGATCCGCGCCCGGCAGCCGCCGCGTCCGACGGAGGAAGTCGACGTGGTCGTCGTGGACGTTGGAGCCGTCCCAGGAGCTCGACAACGCCATGGGGACGGCGCAGCGGCAAGAATGGTGCGGCGAAAGGAGGGCGCACGATCCAGCTGCGACGAAGCGACGGCAAGCCAAGAAGATTGGCAGGAAGGCCGAGCGGCGGCAGGTAGCTGTCGTGACGAGAGGAGGAAGAAGGAGGGGGCAGAGCGAGGGAGAGCGCGCGAGCGTTTGGCGCTCCCCTTCTCTCCCCCTACTTATAGCCTTGTGCGGCGAAGCCGAGGAGGCAGGACGTGGGGGGATGTGGGATTAACTACACCCACTCCCCCACGCCCCGCGATTGTTTCTCCATCACGGTGTGAGGAAACCGCCGTTGGGGCGCGCGCGGTCCGTCCGGGCCGCAGAAGATCCGTGCATGGGCCGAGGCCCTATAGTGGCAGGCCCCAGACTGCGGCGACATCCCGTCGCGCGCGTGGGCTAGCAGGCCCCTCCAGCCGGAGGATGCCACGTGGCGCACAGACGACGAACGGTCAGCTCACAGCCAGACTCGCGCGCCGACGAGCAACCGCCTTCAAGCTTCGAGATCTCTAGGAGACAGCGCGCCTAGTCGAAACTGGCTCCTAGTTCCCGGCTCCTCAAGATAGGAAGCTAACTAAGCTCCTCGTCTTTTTTCTGCCTCGGAGCCCAACCAGCTTCGGGGACTACTGTCGGATTAAATGACCACGGGTAGCCTAGCCGGCTCCAATGAGTTCATAGTTTCACCAATTTCTTCTTCCATAGACTCCTGCAAAATATTAGTCTCTTCTTGGACATCGGAGTATTTCTCAATATATTGTTTAAAATAGGTATTAGAAGCATAATTCTCATAGAAATATTTGTGTATAACAAAATTTTCAGATTCGTAAAGAGTAGCATCATACTTTTCAATCAAAGAAGCAATTTCAAAAGCGTCCTTAAAAGCAACAAATTCTTCAACTTGCTGAACATCATAGTAATTATAAACACCCTTAGCATACGAAGATGCGATTCCATTATCACTAATCTCACATTGATAGGGAAGGTGTTTCTTAGGGTTTTCAGAACAACAAGTAAAATCATATATTTCACATAAATTCCAAGCATAGCATTGCAAACGTTGAATTTGACCCCATAATAGTTTCCCTTTTTTAGATATTCGGTGTCGCACATAACAAGCATGCTCATCTAAGGATTTGCCCTCAATTAAGCTAGTTGGGGTTTTAGCATGAGCACATAGGGATCGAAGATGATCCAAGTAATAAGCTTCAGTATTTTGATAGATTTTTAGTGGTTCTTCAACCATTGGTTCAGTAGGTACAACTAAGTTTTTTTGGTATTTTGTGTTTCCTACCCATAACTAAAGATAGAAAACAACTAAGAACAGCAAATAAAAATTACTTAGTGATAAAGCAAACAAGCACACACGAGAATATTCACCCCACGCTATTGCTCCCCCACAACGGCGCCAGAAAAAGGTCTTGATAACCCACAAGTATAGGGGATCGCAACAGTTTTCGATAAGTAAGAGTGTCGAACCCAACGAGGAGCTAAAGATTGAACAAATATTCCCTCAAGTTCTATCGTTGACCGATACAACTCTACGCACGCTTCACGTTCGCTTTACCTAGAACAAGTATGAAACTAGAAGTACTTTGTAGGTGTTTTTGGATAGGTTTGCAAGATAATAAAAGTACGTAAATAAAAAGTAGGGGCTGTTTAGATAAAGAAACAATAAATTAAATATAGCGAGTGTGGAAAAGTGGTGGTAGGAGATGCGAAATTGCCCCTAAGCAATTGACTACTTTACTAGACCGATAGCAAGTATTATGTGGGAGAGGCCCCTACTAGGATGTCATCCCTGACTTGGAATTCTACGCACTTATGGTTGGAACTATTATAAAGCATCCGCAACTACTAATGTTCATTAAGGTAAAACCCAACCATAGCATTAAGATATATTGGCCCCCCTTCAATCCCATATGCATCAATTTCTATGCTAGGTTGAAGCTTCTGTCACTCTTGCCCTCCAATACATAGTCCTATCGACATAAAACTAACCCTAGGGTGTGATCCACGCGCGCAATCATATGATGGGCACCAAAGGATAGCAACATAACCACAAGCAAATTAAATCAATCATAGCAATTTATCAACCACCGATAGGACAACAAAAATCTACTCAGACATCATAAGATGTCAACACATCATTGGATAATAATATGAAGCATAAATCACCATGTTCAAGTAGAGGGTACAACGGGTTGCGGGAGAGTGGACCGCTGTAGATAGAGGGGGGAAGGTGATGGAGATGTTGGTGAAGATGGCGGAGGTGTTGGTGAAGATTGCGGTGATGATGATGATGGCCACGGCGGCGTTCCGGCGCCACCGAAGGAGAGGGGGAGAGGGGCCCCCTTCTTCCTCTTCTTCCTTGACCTCCTCCCTAGATGGGAGAAGGGTTTACCCTCTGTTCCTTGGCCTCCATGGCATGGGAGGGGCGAGAGCCCCTCTGAGATTGGATGTATCTCTCTGTTTCTCTCTGGTTCTGCGTTCTCTTCTGGCTCTGTTTCACCATTTCGTATATATATGGAGATCCGTAACTCCGATTGGCCTGAAACCTTCGCCGTGATTTTTTTTCCGAATATTAGCTTTCTTGCGGCAAAAGAGGAGCGTCAACCACCTTTCGATGGGCTCACAAGGGTAGGGGGCGTGCCCCCTGCCTCGTGACCACCTTGGGCAATGGTTCGCGTTGATTTTCCTTCCGAATTTTCCATATTTTCCAAAAATAAGCTCCGTCCGTTTTTATCCCGTTTGGACTCCATTTGATATGGATATTCTGCGAAACCAAAAACATGCAACAGACAGGAACTGGCACTGGGCACTGGATCAATATTTTAGCCCCAAAAATAATATAAAAAGTTGCCAAAAAGTATATGAAAGTTGAATAATATTGGCATGGAACAATCAAAAATTATAGATACGATGGAGACGTATCACATTTTTCTTTCCTTTTCTTTTCATCTCATCAAGATAGATTTCCTCGGGTGCCATGGGTAGCCAAGTGAACTTTTCTCCTCTATGGACAAAATGTAAGTGATTCGCACGCCCGCTGATTTGCACATCATGGTCATGCAACCACAGTCTCCCAAGAAGCAAGTGACAAGCATGCATCGGCACCACATAACACTCAACATTATCCTGATATCTCCCTACTGAAATTGGTATTTGCACGATGTTAATCACCTTAATTGCACCACAATCATTCAACCAATGCATGCGGTATGGGTGTGGGTGACATTTTGTTTGCAATTGAAGCTTGCACAACCTGGATGTTAATCACTCGACCATTTTCGTACTTGCAATATTGTTACAACTGCCACTATCAACAATCAATCGACATATCTTGGAGTTGATAAGGCAACTGGTGTGGAAAATATTATGCCGCTACCCCTTTTTCTCCTCCACAACCTGGGCGTTAAGTCAACGACATACAACCAAAGCTTCTCCATCAAGTTCCTCATGAGATAAAATAGTTCCTCCTACTTCCCAACCTTGCTCCTCCCGCACTTCAACATTTCCACCTTCAGGGTCACTTTCAGACTCCCATTCACCCCGTTCATTGATGATCATGGTTCTTTTGCTTGGACATTCCGAAGAAATATGACCTCTTCCTTTGCACTTGTGGCATTGAATGTTGATGTTGCGTGTATAGCTCTTTTCTGGAGGTGGAGCAGAGGATACTCCTACTATAGCTGTTGACCTCTTATCTTGATTGCGAATAGCAAGTGAGGAAGCCGTCGAGGCATGTGGGTGTCTAGGTGGTGCACCCTCAAACTAAGAACCATATGGTTGTTGTGCTTGCTGCCATGAGCATGTGGTGGTGCGCCCTTGGAAGGCACGAGTATGACCATTACACATATTCTTCTTCTCAACTCTTATAGCATCATGTACCACATATTGTAATGTATCATAAGGAAATATCTCCAGAAAATCTGATATTTAATCATTCAGCCCATGTAAAAATCTCGTCATCTTCGCCTCATCACTTTCATGGGTTCTTGTCCGAATTAGCAGCACATCCATCTCGTTATAGTACTCCTCAACAGTGCGAGAACCTTGAGAGAGCCCCTACAACCGCTTGTACAATTGCCTCTCATAGTATGATGGAACAAAACAGCGCCTCATGACTTCCTTCATCAAAGTCCCTCTGCGAATATGATTATTGCCTGGCATCAACCGATCGTCTTGCAGCTGATTCCACCATGTAAGAGCATAACCGGAGAACTCTGTAATATCAAGATGAACTATCTTGGCTTCAGAAAAACCATAGATGCGAAAGATTTGATCACACTTCTCTTCCCACTCGATATATGCATCCGGATCCTCTTTTCCCGTGAATGATGGCACATGGAGCTTCACTCTCGCTTGGTTGTCACGGTCATCCTGATCTTGATGGTCATAATGATGACCATTGCGTCCAAAAATAGCACCACGGCAAGTGGGGATTAGGGTTCATAGTCCCCCATGCCTTCATCTTCGTCACCATGCTCGGAGAGATCTTCAAGGAAGATGGCATCACCATCATGTGCCACTCATCGCCGATGATCAGCAGCAAACCCGTGGGGCTCATGGCCTCGCTCGCAAGCTTCTCCTCCGTGTAGCCCACCATCACGGGTGAGGCAGTCCTGGATTAGGGGTTGTCCGGATTGCCCGACTATACCTTCAGCCTGACTCCTGGACTACGAAGATACAAGATTGAAGACTTCGTCCCGTGTACGGAAGGGACTTTCCTTGGCGTTGAAGGCAAGCTTGGCAATACAGATATGTAGATCTCCTACCATTGTAACCGACTTTGTGTAACCCTAACCCTCTCCGGTGTCTATATAAACCGGAGGGTTTTAGTCCGTAGGACAACATACAGAACAACAATCATACCATAGGCTAGCTTCTAGGGTTTAGCCTCTCCGATCTCGTGGTAGATCTACTCTTGTACTACCCATATCATCAATATTAATCAAGCAGGACGTAGGGTTTTACCTCCATCAAGAGGGCCCGAACCTGGGTAAAACTTTGTGTCCCTTGCCTCCTGTTACCATCCGGCCTAGAAGCACAGTTCGGGACCCCCTACCCGAGATCCGCCGCACTTTCATGACGAGCATGATCTAACTCTGCCACCGAACAATGCCCTGAAGGCCGCACCCGCATCGGCTCCGACCCTTAATTCGGAGCCAACTGCGCCGATCGAGGATAGGTGGTTGGATGCCGCCTCGGGGGCTGCGATCCTAACGGCGATCGAGCCGAACACCAGCCCCGCACTCCGCGAGACTCATGATTCCAAGGAGCCGGACTCCTCTCCGGACTCCAAACCATTCGAGCCCCTGCCGATCGAATCCGATTGGGCGCCGATCATGGAGTTTACCGCCACAGACATCTTTCACCACTCTCCCTTCGGCGATATTATGAAATCACTAAAGTCTCTCTCTTTATCCGGAGAGCCCTGGACGGACTACGGCCAGCAAGGTTGGGATACGGACGATGAAGAAATTCAAAGCCCACCCACCACCCACTTTGTAGCCACTATCGACGATTTAACCGACATGCTCGACTTCGACTCCGAAGACATTGACAGTATGGACGCCGATGAAGGAGACGATGAAGAACCAGCGCCTATTGGGCCCTGGAACGCCACCTCGTCATATGACGTATACATGGTGGACGCACCAAAAGATGACGACGAGGAGCGGAAGGACGCACCAAAGGCTTGTTCCCTCGAAAAGCAGTCAAAGCGGCGACGCAAGCGCCGCTCCAAATCCCGCCTCGACAGAAATAGCAATCACACAGACCCAACACTGGAGCAGGGCGAACCGTTGCCGGACAACGGCAATCCGGATAATCAAACCGAACAAACAAATTCTATCAAAGATAATGGTCCGGACGACATAACGCCGGATAGGCACCTGGAGCAGCAGAATGCCCGTAAAAGGCTTGTTGCCACTGCGAGGAGTCTGAAAAAGCAGAAGCAAAGGCTCAAGGCTGCGAAAGACACACTTCGGATCAGATGGAATAAAATACTCAACACAGCAGCGATGTACGGCGACAATCGCCCCTCCAAGAGCTACCCAAAGCGGAAGCTACTACATGAATTTGATGAGGAGGCCTCAAACCCCCCGCAACCAAATATCAAAGCAGCCACCTGGTCGGATAGACGACCCCTCTATCAACACAGAGCGGCATACAACGCCACTCACAATACAACACGTGACCCATGCGAGGGCTCGCACCCAAAGGACGGCGCAACAAGATCCATCTATGGACCACGCAAGCGCGCCCCAGCATACAATGCAACACAACAAACATCCGAACAACGCGGTACACCCAGATACAGGGGTGCCGGACACTCCCTATGTTTCACCGTTGAGGTGTTGGACCATGAATTTCCAGAGGGATTCAAACCCGTAAACATAGAGACATACGACGGAACAACAGACCCTGGGGTCTGGATTGAGGACTACATCCTTCATATCCATATGGCTCGAGGAGATGATATCCACGCCATAAAGTACATACCCCTCAAGCTCAAAGGGCCAGCTCGTCATTGGCTTAAAGGCCTCCCTGAAAGCTCCATTGGAAGTTGGGAAGAGCTCGAAGATGCCTTTCGGGCAAATTTTCAAGGGACTTATGTTCGACCTCCGGATGCGGACGATTTGAGTCATATAACTCAACAGCCCAAAGAGTCAGCCCGAAAGCTTTGGAACATGTTTCTTACTAAAAAGAACCAGATTGTCGACTGTTCGGACGCCGAAGCCTTGACAGCTTTCAAGCATAGCGTCCGTGATGAATGGCTCGCCAGACACCTCGGCCAAAATAAGCCGAGAACGATGGCCGCATTAACAAACCTCATGACCCACTTTTGCGCGGGTGAGGACAGGTGGCTAGCCAGATGCAGCACCAGCGACCATAGTACATCTGAAGTTAGAGATGTAAACAGGAAATCACGGTGCAACAACAATAACAAACACCGAAATAAAAAAGACAGCACGAAGGGCATGGCAGTAAATGCTGGATTCAAAAGCTCTCGGCCAAGTCAAAAGCCGCCCCCTAAAGGCACCAGGGATGAACTGTCCAGCCTCAACAAAATTCTGGACCAAGTATGTCAGATCCATAGTACCCCTGGTAAACCTGCTAATCATACCCAAAGAGAATGTTGGGTCTTCAAGCAGTCTGGCAAGCTCAATGGCGTACTCAAGGGGGAGGATACACCAAGTGAAGACGAGGACGAGCCTCCCAAGCAAGACACGGGGGAACAAAAGAAATTTCCACCATAAGTTAAAACAGTAAACGTGTTACACGTGATCAAGGGAAAAAAACAACAGGGCACTCCCAGGAAAATATACCCAAGTGCTTGTCACCGCGAAGTCCTGCCACTGGTCGTCTCAACCGATCGCTTTCGACCATCGCGATTACTCAGAAAGTATCTGACACGTAGGATGGGCTGCCCTGGTATTAGACCAAGTAATTGGCGGATATCACTTCACACGAGTCTTGATGGATGGCGATAGCAGCCTAAACCTAATATATCAGGATACAATCCGCGGGATGGGGTTAGACCCAACAAAATTCGCCATAGCAATACTACTTTTAAAGGAGTAACGCCAGGCCCAGGGGCTCATTGTACGGGCTCCCTCCTACTACAAGTTATATTCGGCTCCCCCGATAACTTCTGTCACGAGCATTTAACCTTCCACATCGCTCTGTTTCAAAGTGGCTATCAAGCACTGCTCGGACGCGACGCTTTCGCTCGCTTTAATGCAATACCACACTACGCCTCCCTTACACTCAAGATGCCCAGTCCACGTGGCATCATTTCAGTCCACAGAAATATCAAGCGATCTCTGCGCACTGAAGAGAGTGAGGCTGCCTTGGCAGCCGCACACTAAAGGCGCCCGGACCAGCGAAAGCATCCAATAGGTCGTCAAGACCTTAGACACAACTAATCGAGTCTGGCGCCGCTACTCATACCGAATAAATGGTCACACCCCTATTTGTCAATACAAGGGGCTCAATGCGCGTAGACAAGTGGAAATTTCTTCTCATCTTGAATTATACATGGTTTATTTAAAAAACTATCTTTTCGCATGACAACTTTTTCACCTAAATTCCTCTCTTTTACAGACGATCATCGTGCTACACCCGTCCAGGATACGGCACAACGAAGACACAGGCGCAGACATGCAGCAGGGACATGCTCCAAGGATTCTTTTTAGATTAAGACCCTGCGTAAACCTTTTTTACTGTCTCTTGTTGATACGTATCCACCGTTGAGAAGGATGCTGATGTCTTGGCATGTGGCCACGCCAGAACAATGCACGTACCTAGACACAAGGGGCTTCTTACAAAGGCCATTATTTAGGCCCGGTTTATACCACCACTACAAGAAATATGTCAACTTGTGACCACCACTACTGGTCACTGAATGGTCACAAATTTTCATTTGTGACCTTTTTGTGACCAAAAACATAAGGTCAAAAGCTGGCCGTCATAAACTGACTATAGCGACCTTTCTTCTGGAATGGTCGTAGACGTTTATGACCAAAATACGTCTACTATGGCGTTTTGGTCACTAGCAACCTACCTAGGCCACGTAGGCATCCAGCGTGGCAATCTGATGTGGCACAAGATTCAGCCCGGTCCAATTCGGTGTTTATATGGGACGAAACCATTAATTCGGCCTTTTTAATGTATTTTTTCTTGTGATTTTATTAGCTACATGGGTCTGGCCCAGCAATTCAGCATTTGATTTCTTTGCATGGCCCTTTTAACAGCAGGTTTTCTTTTGATCTTTGTTTGGGCCATTATATCTTAGAGCTGGTCCCACCAATCAAATGGTGCCACTTGTCATCATCTCACACATTGGGCCCACTTGACAGAAATTTCAAAATTGATCAAATTATTTTCATAAATGGGTCCCACAAGTCAGGTATTCATTCCACAAACCAGATTCGATGCCAATATATTTTCCAGTACAGAAAAGCATTTCAGGTAAACAATATTATTCTAAGAATATGTACATAACTCCCAGCATTTGAATAACAATTAGCAAGGACATATACATCAAATTCTAAGCAAAATCAGCAGTACATCCAAATTCCAAGGGCAACATTACAACAAAGTCCTGCATCTCCCTAGGAGCAGGAGGGATAAGAGAGCATGCATGAAGGCATGCATGCCTTGCTTCTTCCAACTTCGTCCTAGAGCTCACGTCAAAACATGAATCAAGGCAATCATCTGCATGTTATAAAACAAAATGGTTATGAACAAAATGTATGAACTGAAAGGAGCAAGCTATTTTGTATTTGAGAAACTGAAAAATGCACGAACAATTTTTCAGAAGATAACTGAACTTTTGTGCATGCATTTAGACAGGAAAACAAGGGCTTGTAGTATACACATTAATTAGAACAGGATCGCAAGACACAAATATAAGCTAGAATTGACAAGTACACATTAATTTTAACATAGCATCACTAGCTCTCTTGTTGTCTGCATATTAAACCATATGGAAAATGCTCAGGAGTGGGATTTTTGTAGGAAGGGACTTATGGTGGCCACCGACTTGTTCTTGGGGTTCTTCTACTTGAACTCCACGTAGAACTCGCGCCTGACAATAACCAAGCAATAAACAGCAAGTTCAGAACAACGGCCGCCCGGAAACCACGGGGAAACAGGAAGGTGGTAAACATAAGGGCAGGTGAAACTAATAATTAACGTCACAGGAGAGAAAACATAGATTGACTATATAATAACAATATATTCCTTAGCAAAAGATGCCGCTAGGACCTATACAGATTGACTGAACAGTATATTCTAGCACAAACACATGACAACAAAATCCTCTTCAATTTAACATGAGATATATAATACGTAAGTCACATCTAGCGACCTGTCTAGACTCTGGACATTATTACATAGAGCATCCTCTTCAAATTCCAATCTTTCTCTTCTTCACATATAATCTGTACAACATAATAGACAAGCCAAATCTTCCCACTTGGTCGTAACAAGTGTACATATTTCAACTTTGAATTCCTTCAGATTAATTAGCAACTACCCAGACGCAAGGAGAGGAGGAGAGCATACCTCGGTTGCTGTCAACAGCCCAGCCGGGTCCTCTGTTCTACAAATCTGCAGCTTGTCGCCGAGCTCCACTAGTCAGCCATGGCACTCAGGAACCAGCTTCTGCTTCAGCCCCAGGATGCAACAAACACACACACACTACGATTTTGTGAATGCCATGTGAATGTTATGGAATCTAAACAAAAGTCTAAGAATGTACCCCTAAAATACATCTAGAACTGAAGTAAAAAGGCAAGCGGTTTGTCGAGATGCACCCACCATCTGATGAAGTCGATACGGCCAGTGCCGTCGTCGAGCGTGATGTACACATCCGTGTTCCGCTCCGCCTTGCCGCCGACCATCCCCACGAGCCGGACTTGCACATGTAGCAATGTTATACATACCAAAACTTCAGTATTTCTGATTTCGTGGTACAATGAAAGAGCAGTTCAGTTGAAGAATTTAGCTTGCCATTCTCAATTTTACTACTTAAAGACATAATGTAACAAATGTTGGATACTTCACAGCAAGCAAATAGTGCAATAAATTCACTGGTCTATGGATACGATCATGTACAACATGAGAGCACACTACAGCCAGAACTTGCAGCCAGACCTTCCTAGAATTTTATGCACAACACCAGCAAATTAGCTACATGAACATGTATTAATTCAAGCTAACAACCGTTGCATAAAAGGAACTGTTGGTGCTGGCAAACCACACCTCATTCTAATAATGTTCACAAGTGTATAATAAGGTTGATGCCGAGCGGACTGTGCACCTCCTGGATGAATGCCTTGGCCTCTATCTTTGCTGCTGCTGCTGCACAAGAAGAAGATGAGACATGTGCTAGGAAGGAAGGAATGGATCAAGAAACAACAAAGGAGCAGCAGGTAGCTGACCTTTGTGCCCTTGATGTTGGAGCTCCATGGACCTGAGCTTGGTGGTGACCAATCAATAGCCGCTGCACAAGGAGAGAGAGGGAAACAGAGGTTAATCACGGGTACCCTAGCAAATGGGCAATCTTACAATTTCTTTTAACATTAGTGTCGTTGCCATCATAAGTTCGGGTATGAATAAATTCTGAACATTACATATGGTACAATTTAGTTGAAATGTTGTCTGAACATTCCATATCATATCTTGGCCATTGTAAAGAAAGGCATGCATATATAGCTGACCAACAGATATCATTTAGTAGACATGGAAAAACAGCAAAGAATCTTGTCTTGATATACATATCTAATTAGAGGTGAATTGCTAGATGTGACCTGGAAAAGATTGCCTTCTTTCATGAATGAAAGTATGATCTCTCCATGGCCAATTTGATGTTTGTTCAACAATTTACCCTCTGCATTTATCATTTATTTTTCCAGTGTCATTTAATATATGCAGAAAGCAAAAGAGAATAGTAGTGGCTTCTCTACTGTTGGTGATGCCTTTGCCTCCTAATAACGTTGTATGGCAATCAAGAAACTTGTCCTGGTCTAATACTACATGATACTCACAAGGAAACAAGTATGATTGATGTCCAGAACACCAAACAGCTCAAAAAGCTATCCTGGATTCAGCCTAATCTGGGCGAGGTCGAGGCAGCAGCCCTGGGCTGAGCTAAAATATAGCAACACACTGCTTGCACACACAAAAATACAGGCTCGCCAACTCTTAATCAATTCATATAATATATATTCCTGCACATGGTTACAACTTACAAAATATACAGAAAATGCAGAATGAGTTCAGCAATTGTTCATGTAAAGGAAGAACACCTTGTGGAGCAGCCAATTTGTCAACGGTCAACTAGCCAAATATTTGGAACTTGAACTTTGAATAATTGCAGATGACATCAAAGTAAACAGGAGACTGCATTCAGCAAATGAGGATTTACAGAAGGTGAATTTTTAGTGTGTGCAATCACAGATCATATGCCATTGAATGGACAACTAGACCACCCACGCATTATTGTGCAATTGGCATTAGAGAGGAACTATTCAGTACCATATTAGTATCACCACATGTTATGTTAAGAAGATAAATGCTAAGTGGAGGAGCACTGCAACTGGTAAGAGAAGCCACCCACCTTGGGGATCCTCTCGAAGGCGGAGACGGCGGCCTGCCAGTCCTCGGGCCGCGACTCCACCACCCTGCAGAATATATAGTGATTTTAGATGGGTGTAACACAAGGGTCTGGAGTATATACAGTGACTAATAATAATCATGGGATCATCGTACCATGACTAATAATAATCACAACTGAAGTATTTACAGTGATTTCAGAGGGGGCAACCTAAGGAGGCTGTGGAGCGCGTGGATGGTATTGGTACCTGGGCGGGCGTCGAGGAAGGAGCAGGAGACCTCAAGGGCGAGCTCGAGGGCGCGGAACTCGAAGAGGAGCTCGTCACCCTTGGCGCACTGGAGGAGGCGGCACTGCAGCTCGGAGGCGTACTGGAAGACGTAGTTGTCGAGGGAGTTGAGGAGGAGCACCTCGTCGGCGGTGATGATGGAGCAGATCTGCTCGAGGTTGACGATGATAGCGCGCTCACGGCCGAAGACGGTGGAGGGGTAGACGAAGAGCGGGTCGAGGAGGCGGAGGTAACAGGCGGGGAGCTCGCAGCGGCGCATCATGGTGGCCTTGTCGACCTCGAGCGTCTGCACGGCGCATCATGGCGGATCCAGCTGCGCGTGCCGCCGCCGCGCTTCTTGAGGTTGGGCACTTCGAGGACGGCCGGGAAATCCCGTCATCGTGGTCGTTGCCGTAGGCGCCAGATGCAGCTCCGTCCAGTCGCAACTCCGAGCTGCGGAACAAAGTAGAAGAGGACGGGGCTCGCGGGATCCGCGGCGGCAAACGGTTGCGGTGTGCTAGGGCTAGGCAGTACATCTGGTCAAGGCCGTCTGGGTGGAGAGGCAGGAGGCGAGGTGTGGGTGGTAGAACCCTAGGACGACAACCACGATGGGTGGGGGCGGCGAGGTCAGGGCGGTGGAGTGCCTAGGGTGGTGGAAGGGAGGGGCGGCGGGGGAGGAATCAGGAGATGGGGACGAGGGAGGAAGGGTGCGATGGCGGCGAGATCGGGAGGGGGGCGGCGGCGGCGAGGAGATGGGGACAAGGGAGGAAGGGTCGATCTGAGCTAGGGTTTGGGCTGCGGGTGGGGCTATCTTTTTTTCTTTTTTTCTGTAGATAGATGGATGGATGGATGTGGGATGGAGAGATGGATGGATGGATGGATGGGCGCCATGTCATCGATCCATGGGAAGAGTCCTAATTGGTTCTAAAAACTAGTGATTTAAAAAAGTGTCTAAGTACTAAAAATAGAGGGATTTTGTGAAGTAGCTATCAAAAATATTTTGCAAAATGGCACCACAGATATTTTCACTAGAGTTAGACCACATTTTATGGATAAGGACCAATTTCTATGCCTTTCTGATCTTTCTAGCTATTTTTAATCATTTTTTGAGTGCCCAAAATGACTTTTTTTGTGAAGGACCTACCATATATTAGTTGCAAAATTGTACCAAATCAATTTTCTAAAATACTATGACATATTTAATGCACAATTGACCAAATGGTTGGGTGTACAAAGTTTTGATCCACCTCTCATGAAAAAGATAAATTTCCGCCGATTCAGGTGCAAGCGGGTCAAATTTAAACTGTAGCTGTCTTGTACTTTGCTCTTTATTTTTTCCAAAAATCATTTCTAGGTACATAAGTATCTATTTAATCAGAGAAACACCAAAAAAATTCCAAGATTCAACCACTAGCTAGGAACGGTCATTCCCGCCGTTTTGACCGCATTTTTAAACGGGCATAAAAAATTCAAAAAATTGGGAAACCTTCGCATTGTGTCATTATATGTGGCCAAGTTCCTAGGAAAAGTAACAAACTTGTAATACGGCAATTATTTTAAAAAAGTGTTCTCAGAAACGAGCTATCACGTGTGGAGATCAGTGGCTTTCAAGCCAAATGATCAAACTTATGGCCACATTCATGGCATAGTTTGTTGAAATGATCTCATATTGTGCACAAGGGTGCATGTTGGAATTCCAAACAATGTTGCCTAAGGGAGTTTTCATTTTCTTTGCACGGAAAATTCATTTTCCATTTTTCGAGTGCCCGAAATGAGTTTTTCTTGTGAAGGACCTACCATATATTTGTTGCAAAATTGAATCGAATCAATTTTCTAAAATACTAGGCCATGTTTAATGCACAATTGACCAAATGGTTTGGTGTGAAAAGTTTTGATCCACCTCTGGTGAAAAAGATAAATTCTCGTCGATTCAGGTGGAAGCGGGTCAAATTTGAACTGTAGCTACCTCGTAGTTTGCTCTTCATTTTTTACAAAAATCATTTCTAGGTACATAAGTATCTATTTAATCAGAGAAACACGAAAAAAATTCCATGATTCAACCGCTTGCTAGGAACGGTCAAGCCCACCGTTTTGACCACATTTTGAAACGGGCATAAAAAATTCAAAAAAAATCAAAAAATTGGAAAACCTTCGCATTGTGTCATTATATATGGCCAAGTTTCCGGGAAAAATAATAAACTTGCAATACGATAATTATTTTAAAAAAGCGTTCTCAGAAATGAGCTATGATGTGTGAAGATTCATGTCTTTCAAGCCAAATGATAAATCTTATGGCCACATTCATGGCATAGTTTGTTGAAATGATCTCATATTGTGCACAAGGGTGCATATTGGAATGGCAAACAATGTTGCCTAAGGAAGTTTTCATTTTCGTTGGACGAAAAAACCATTTTCCATTTTTCAAGTGCCCGAAAGGAGGATTTTTTCTGAAGGAACTACCAAATAATTGTTGCAAAATTGGACCAAATCATTTTTATAAAATACTAGGCCATATTTAATGCACAATTGAGAAAATGGTTGGGTGTAAAAAATTTTGATCCACCTCTCGTGAAAAAGATAAATTTCCACCGATTCAACTTGAAGCGGGTCAAATTTGAACTGCAGCTGCCTCATAGTTTGCTATTTATTTTTTCCAAAAATCATTTCTAGTTACATAAGGACCTATTTAATCATAAATAAATGGTTTGGTGGCGATACGTCGAGGTTTGGGTGGTGGCCGAGGGCCCCAACTCTAGAGCGTGTAAACTCGCATGCCCGTCGCGTGGTCACCGCGTGACCGTAATGTTGCCATGTGTTCTGGGCGTCCTAGGAATGTCTAGTGGGTTGGGCCCTCCCTAGGTTGGTTCTAGGAAGAAAATTACAACATAAGATTCTCACGAGGAGACCGATCGATGCTCAAACATGAATTAGCAGCCAAGTGTTTGATTAGCGGTACGGGAAATGCACATGGTCAATGGGCGTGAGTTTTGGCTGAGGATGATCATCTACTAAGGAGAATGTCTTCACAAATTTTTAGCTCAAAAGGAGGATCCTAGGTGGTACTTGCTTTACAAAGTACCACGCTGGACAAAAATATGAATGTTGAAGCTGGGCTCAAAATAATGAATGGATTGAGCTGAAATTTTGTGGAGGATGGTTATTTGGGCATAGGAAAGCATTGTAGAAAATTGATACCATTTGGACATGGCAAAGTAGTACTTCCTTCACAATGCTCTTCTATGGACAGAAACTTGGGAAAACTAGTGAGAGAGATTGGATGAATGAAATGAGCTCAAAATTGGTGTAGGTAAGTTACTTAGGTATGGTCATGCGGTGGTAAATTTTTAGATCATTTTGGTAAGCCTAGCTAGTACTTACTTCACAAAGCTTCTCTCGAGGTAGAAACTTTGGAAATTTCCCGAGAAAGATTTACTAGGAAAATTGAGCTTAATATTATCATGTGGCAATGATTAGGGTATGGAAGAGTGCCCGAAAAGTTTGAGGGTAATAGGAGGGGTCTATATAACACTTGCTTTGCAACGTGCCAATTTGGCCATAAAATATAAATTAAACCTGGGCTCATAGATGATTTGACTAAGCTGCAATTTGGAGGACGGTGATAATTTGGGCATATGAAGGAACTGTATAAATTTCATGTCATTTAGAGATATAAAAAAGGTACTTCCTTCACAATGCTTCTAGGTGGACAAAAACTTTGGAAATTTGCCGTGGAAGATTTGCTAGGCAAATGGAGCTGAATTTTGTCATGCGGTAATGATTTGGATAGGAAAGAGTGCCCAAAAATTCCTAGGGCAATCAAGAATATATAAATAGCACTTCCTTCATAAAGTGTTGTTGTGAACATAATAGGAAAATGAATATTGTTGAATTAGTTTTGAACTAGGCAAGGAAGGATTTTTACATATTTGATGAAGATATGACCCAAAGAATTTATGAGATTTTTTTGGGAATTTTGGGAATGATAGAAATATAGGTTGCTTCACAACCTAGGGAAAAAACTGCCACATGGACATGACACATAGGCAAAACTGATGAGATGGCGCCTAGTCATCACAACCCACCACAATCTAGAAGGTTATGACCATCTATATTGGTCATGATCAGCTAGAAATAAGGCAGCAGACTAGCACTGTTTGCTTTGTGACCATTTTGTGTAAGGAAATTACGACCTTTCTGACCAAAATGGTCGCAATGGTTTAGGGTTTGGAGCCCCCTGAACAGCTTTTGACCAATTGGTCTAAAATGTTCATAGATTTATGACCAATTCTTCGAGGGTCACTAACAGAAGGTCATAAGTTGACATATTTCTTGTAGTGCACTAAGACCGAATACCTTAGAGAGTGTTCGGCGTCGCGAGTTTGGCTTTATATGCATGAGCTCCGAATCATTGTCTTTGGTCACATGTTGGGTTTTCCCGGCTCTTGTGTTTTGGTGCCTTACGTTCCGCTTTACCGGCTAAGGTAGCACTAGGAGAACTACTGCCATTGTGCCCTGGTTCATCCGGACGAGCACCTCAGTAGAGAAAGCCGAAAACTGACTATTATGATATAGCATGAGACTGGTCAACCACTCGATGACCTGTTGTAATGTTAGAATTCCTCCGCCTTAACGAAGGGCCATTTTCCGGCCAAGCACGTACGCACCCCGGGATCAGGAGAGTGCGGAGCCACCAGGGGCTATTTAGTAGCCCGCCTGTCAAACTCCTATGGCTAAGTGAAAGTTCGAAAGCATTATAGTCCGGTTGCCTCGCTCGCTCCGCTATCACCTCCTTAATAGGACCAAGACGTTGGGTTAAGTGTGCACGCGTGTTTTTTGCGAGCACCTCCGCATTATATGCGTGAGGGTTGAAGTCGACGGCTGCAATCTTTCAGGTTATACACATGTATACATAAACCGCTGCCTAGGAGGCATCATATTACTTTCAGGAAAAAGTATAAAAATTGCCTTATAAAAATGTATAAAAGCATTTCACTCACAATGAGATTACATATCATTCAAACATAATATTTTTTGAGCACTGGGTCTCTATCAAATGAGCACCCTCAAGAACTTCTTTAAAGTAGTGCTCAGCAGCCATTCGGCCTATGGCCGAATCCCGCGCTGCAATAGTGGTAGCATCCATCTCCGCCCAGCATGCTTTAACACGGGCAAAGGCCATCCGTGCGCCCTCTATGCACGCCGACCTTTTCATCGCATTTATGCGCAGCACCACATCAAGGGACTGCTGCGCCAAGCCGAAATAGCTGTTTGGTTTTGGCCTTTCCGGCCATAGCTGATCCACAATAGACCTCATGGCGAGTCCGGACAACCTACTCAGTTCGGCCCATTCGGCTAATTGATCAGTCAATGAAAGCGGACGCTCGGGAGAATGGAATTGTGCCCAAAACATCTAGTCCATTTCACGGTCCGTCTGACCCTGGAAGTACTTGGCCGCATCGGCAGCACTCGCCGCCAAATCCATACACACATCCTCCGAACTCCACAACTGATCTAGAGAGGCATACCGTGGATCTCCGAACTTCCTCCGCAACATAAAGGATTTCCCAGCCACAATATCCACGGCTTCGCACAGCTCCTCCTTCTTCACCCTCATAGCAGAACAGAGGTCTTTTCTCGTCACAGCAGCCTTCTCAAGGTCCGATGCCTTCGCTAGGTTTTCCTTTTCAAGAACCCGGCAACGATCGGCGGCGGCGTTTAATTCTATGCCCATCTTGGCCATCTTATCTCGGCTCTCGCCATGCACGGCCTTCTCGACTTTCAACTCTTCGGCCGCCTTCAAAGCAGCCGCATTACCAACCCTCGCTTGTTCCTTGGCTCGGGCAAGTTGTGCCCGCAAGGCTTCAACAGTGGTAGCTCCATCTGCAGTCACAACATATTAAAGATACTGGCATCATGCTACTCTTATTATGTGGAGTTTACCAGATAATGACACTTACCCTGTGCCTCGTCAAGCCTTTTGTTAACGAGCTCGATGTCGGCGTCTGCCGCATCCAACTGCCGTTGTAAATGGGCAAACTCGCCAGTCCGGCTAGCCACCGGAGCTTCCATCACCTGCACATTAAGGTAGTATGGTTATTACCTGGGAAAACGATCCCCTGTTCATCATCGTTTCCGATGACAACCAGAGTCTCAGGGGCTACTATCTACACAGGGCACACCTAGCATGTGCAGGACTATCATCCATTATTTTACATACCTCAAAGCCTGTCTGTAGACTCATAAAAGCTTCATGCAATCCGCTTTCGGCGGATGCAATTCTCTCCACCACCGTATTCATCAGCATACGGTGTTCATCTGAGATGGCTGCTCGCCCCACCAACTCCCTCATAACATCCGATCTCACACTAGACGGTGCCGGACTCTTTTGTCTGCTCTCTTCGGGATACGGACACTGGGAGCTTCGGGGGTCAATGGGATTATCTTCTGGCCTCACCGGACTCGGAGAGGCCCTTCGCGATGACACTTCGGGGTCGCCCGCTTCCAGAGCGGAGGAGTCCGGAGGAGGCGTTTCGCTCTCCATCATCTCTGGAAGAAGATCCCCCGAAGACGAGCTCATTTGAGAGGGGCTAAGGCCCGAACTGCAAAAGATATATGCGGTGGTTATTTCCTCAGAAGAAAAAGATGGCATACCTGTGCTATTACAGTATTTCGGGTCACTTACAACTCGCTGGAGAATTGATCCCCCCACAGACTTTGTGTGGCAAAAGCACCCCCCATGGTAGGACCCTCTGTGGGAGACTTCTTCTCCTGTTTGGAAGCTTCGGCTTCTGAATCCCCGGGCGCAGTCCTTTTCCTCCTTCGGTCGTCTTCCTTCATGGAGACTCTCGCTCCCTCGGTTAGAATGGGCAGCGTTGGGGGGCCGCGTCCGCCCGTATTATCCTCCCCATTATCTTCCTTCAAGGGCTCCGGGCAGGGTGCGACCTAGAGCATCTTTTCCAGTACTGGATTTTCCAAACCCTCAGGGAGGGGGGCCAAACTCCGAATCAACTTCGCCTTTGTTAGCCAGTCCTGGTCAAAAAGCAAACTCTCAGAAAGAACTTCGTAACAAATGAGAGATAGTATGTTCGGCCGAAAGATTCCTTACCTGTTCGGCAGTGCGGTTACTGCTCAGGCCCATGCCCTCGGTGATTTCCGGACACTCTACCTGAGGTCTGAAGAATGATTTGTACATCACCTCGTGCGTCAAGCCGAGGAAATTTTGAATGACACGTGGTCCCTCGGGATTGAACTCCCACAAGCGAAGGGGCCGGCGTTTGCAAGGCTGGACTTGACGAACCAGCATAACTTGTATTACCCCAACCAAACTGAAATCTCCATTGAAGAGATCTCGAATGTGGCTTTGCAGTATAGGCACATCCTTGGCTGGACCCCAGATCAATCCTATGCTAATCCATGACATCAGTTGTGGTGGAGGGCCCATGCGGAAAACAGGGGCGACCGCCCACTTGGCACTTCTAGGAGCCGTGATGTAGAACCACTCATGTTGCCACAATTCAGACACCTCTAGAATGGAACCTTTGGGCCATGGAGCTCCCGTCATCTTGCGTATTGAGGCACCTCCACACGCCGCATGTTGCCCCTCGATCATCTTCGGCTTTAATTCAAAAGTCTTGAGCCACAGGCCAAAGTGAGGGGTAACCCGGAGGAAGGCCTCACACACGACAATAAATGTCGTGATATGAAGAAAGGAGTCCGGAGCTAGATCATGGAAATCTAGCCCGTAATATAACATCAAACCCCTGACGAAAGGATCTAGAGCAAGGCCTAGACCTCGGAGGAAGTGAGAAACGAACACGACAATCTCGTTGGGTTCGGGGGAGGGGATGGCCTTCCCTCAGGCAGGCAGCCAATGCGGAATCTCGGCGGTCAGATATCTGGCCTCCCTCAATTTTTTGATATCTTCTTCCGTGACGGAGGAAGGCATCCATCGGCCTTGAACGCTAGATCCAGACATGATTGAAGGTTCGGAGCACCTGACCTGAACTTTGGGTGTTTGAGCTCGAGGTGGGGGAAGGATTCGATTGAGCACGAGAGGGAAAAAATAAAAGCCTTGCCCCTTTATAAGAGGGTGAATATCAAGCGTCCTCTCCGTGGCCGTTTGGACTTGCCTATAGTCTAGGAGTCCTAGAAGCGGTTGGGTTACCCATGCCCGTATTGATGAGAATCCCGGAATAAGGGGACACGATCTCTGCTTTAACAAGACATGCCAAGGAAACCGCTTCGCATGACGCGCTGAGGTGGGATAATAAAAACCGACTCGGATAAAGGCTTGGCCGTGGTGTGTCACACTACGGAATACGTCAGCAGATTAGATTTGTGTAAATATTATTCTCTCTATGGCAATATGTGGAAACTTATTTTGCAGAGCCGGACACTATCTTTGTGTTCGAAATCTTCTATGAAGTACTTGGAGGAGGAACCCGCCTTGCAATGCTGAAGACAATCTGCGCGCCGGACTCATCATCATTGAAGCCTGGTTCAGGGGCTACTGAGGGAGTCCTGGATTAGGGGGTGTCCGGATGGCCAGACTATACCTTCAGCCGGACTCCTGGACTACGAAGATACAAGATTGAAGACTTCGTCCCGTGTCTGGAAGGGACTTTCCTTGGCGTGGAAGGCAAGCTTGGCGATACGGATATGTAGATCTCCTACCATTGTAACCGCATTTGTGTAATCCTAACCATCTCCGGTGTCTATATAAACCGGAGGGTTTTAGTCCGTAGGACAACATACAGAACAACAATCATACCATAGGCTAGCTTCTAGTGTTTAGCCTCTCCGATCTCGTGGTAGATCTACTCTTGTACTACCCATATCATCAATATTAATCAAGCAGGACGTAGGGTTTTACTTCCATCAAGAGGGCCCAAACCTGGGTAAAACTTCGTGTCCTTGCCACCTGTTACCATCCGGCCTAGACGCACAGTTCGGGACCCCCTACCCGAGATCCGCCGGTTTTGACACCAACAACGGGTGACAACAAAGTCGCCATGCCTCCGTTCAGCACCAATAGCAGGGGCTCCGTGGGCAGCAGCTCCTACTGCTCGTCCACCACCAACATGGCAATCGTTGTGTTCTTGATGTTGCCGGTTGCTGGCGGCCAGTGAGGCAACGGGGCTGCGTTGATGTTGATCCCCATTACCCGCAATAGGAAGACGACCAGTGAATATCCGTCCGGAACTTTGATTTCATTGGCTTTATTCATGGGGCGGATCTTGAGGAATGTTCTGAGTCTGGTGGAGAGACATCCATCTATGCAAGTGTTGAGTCACATCAATCGGTGAAACCGAGTCGATATATCAACTTCAAGATGGCGGGCTTGGTGGCTATTCCGATGGCAACAGTATTCCGAAGCCCTATGAGCCACCGAGCAGAACTGCAATCTTCATGGCTGGCACGCAACCAGTGTTATAATCGTCACCCGCTGCGGCCATGACGTCCAGTTCAACTACTACGGTGACGGCCGGGGCCAATGGCTTGGCACGTCCGCCGACTCAAGTCTTATATGAACTCCTGGACACTCTGGCGACTCTCTTGGCTGCAGAAGTAACTCCGGTTACTCAAGTGTAGCATATTGCGGAGATTACAAAGTTGCGAGAAGAGGTGGCCAAGGCCCGAGAGGATCTTGAGGTAGAAAACGTCAGGATGGCCACAGAGCGAGCCGCCCTGGAGATGGAGACGCAACGGATAAAGGCTTGGATCGAAATGCGCCAAACACTGTCTTACATAGATATTAGAGCTATTTACCTTCACGGTTCAAAGGAAGGATTCTTTTCAATACGCATGGAGCAGGGCCAAGTAACCCGCTCGGCGTGACCTGGGCTGCTGAGGCGCCCGTAACCGGGGCACCGTCTTGACCTCATGTAGCAGACCCGCCACATATGGATGCAACCCCGCCCCAGCGGATGCTGACACCTCCGGGTCATTACTCCAACCCTCTGGATAACATGATTGCCACGGCTTCACGGTTGCCGGCTCTTCTAGTTGAAGGCGAGTCTCCTGCGGCGATTGAGACCCGGAACACCGTGGAACATCTTTAGACAGCAGTGGCCCAATAGGCGGCTTACTCACATAGCCGTGAACGAATTCATTCAACTCCTCATCATAGTCAAAGTTGCAGCCGACGCATTGAATCGCCGGCGGTTTCCAACAGTGAGCGATGTCGTAACCCGCCCCATGGGCATGACCCACCACGTGATGATCACAATGTTCGGGCTCTGATGGACTAGGCTAGGGCACATCAAGAGGCGGAGCTCGCGGCTTAGTTAGAGGCTCGTCAATAGCTTCAGTTGAACCCTTCGGCGTCTTTAGAGGCTAGGATGACTTCCAGGATGGTTGGTGTGCCGTCTTTGGTGTCGGCTCTACAGAATGAGCGTCTTCCCAAAGACTTTCAGGGTCCTCGCAAGGTGCCTAATTACACAGCTGATCAACATCTTGAGGCCTGGATTGAGAGCTATGAGCTGGCTATGGAGATGTTATATGTTAACGAAATAATGTGCGCCAAGTACTTCACCATGATGCTGTATGGACCGGCTCGAACCTGGTTGAAGGGATTACCCCCTAATTCTATAAATTCACGGGATGAGTTGAAAGCGTGCTTTATTCAGAATTTTAAAGACACAAGCAAGTAGCCCCTATCAATCATTGATCTCGATCCTTGTGTGCAGATAGAGGACAAATTAGCCCACCACTGGGTTCGATGGGTATCCGCTATTATCCATTCATTGGATAGCATCAACGCCGGCTCTTCTATTGTAATTCTGGAGAAAAATTGCCCCCTCTCAAGCAGAAGTTAGGGCGGCGTAAACGTCACTGCAATGACATGCGGGAGCTTATGGCAGCTCTCACCAAATACGCCGACTCTGACAATACTAAGGACCCTGGGTCTGATGAGGATAAGTCCAATAAGGGGAAGAAGAACGGAAATGGAAAAGGGCAGCAGCCAAACATGACAGGGCATAACCATGGTAGTAATGGTAAGCGCAGGCAACCTGACGGCGAGTCAGATTTTGTGGCCAATACCAATACATAGAATAATGGTCAACATCGTAAGGGAGAGCCACAACCTCGGTTTGGAGGGCGAAAGTTCAACCTTGAGGTGATGTTGAACCTGCCTTGCCCGAAGCACAGTTTTCCAGATAGACCATCGACTCACATGTGGAAAGATTGTTTTATCATGAAGGAATATAAGAACTCTGGTTTTCATCAGGACCAAAATAACAATAATGGCCTGCACGGCGAGTCAGGATCTGGCTCACACGGGTCCAGCTTCGGAGGTGGCGGCTCAAATTCCGGATATCAAGGTCAGGGCAATCAGGGCAGTTATAATCAGCAGCATAATCAAGGTAACCAGCAACAACAGTCATAGTACCATAGAAATCCAAAGAAGCTTAATAGCAGCCAATATCATGTTTTCACCACAAGCCTGTGCAAGCGAGATCAGAAGGTTCATAAACAAGCGGTAAGCACAGTTGAGCCGGTGGTGCCTGAGTACTTGTGGTGGTCAGAACAGCCAATTGTATGGAGTCGTGAGGATCAGCTGCCCCAGATTGACAACCATGTTCAGCTAGCATTCCTGGTGGACCCTCAAGTTGGGGGTTATAAATTCACTAATGTGGTTATGGATGGTGGAAGAAGCATCAATATCCTTTATTATGACACTTTTTGCCGCATGAATCTGACTGACAAGGTTCTTAAGCCGTCCTCTAGAGTATTTCATGGTGTGGTGCCTTGTAAGTCGGCATACCCAGTTGGTAAGATTGCCCTGGATGTGGCTTTTAGAGATGACTATGATTACAGAGCAGAGACGTTGTGGTTTGAGGTGGTCAAGATCAAAAGCCCTTATCATGCTTTATTTGGACGGCCGGTTTATGCCAAATTCATGGCACGACTGTGTTATGTTTACTTGCAGCTTAAGATGCCAGGACATAAGGGTACTATCACAATCCATGGCAATAGAAAAATTGCTTTATAATGTGAAGAAGGTGATGCTGCCTATGCCGAGTCTACCTATGCCAAGGAAGAACTTAAGTTCTATAAGGATAATGTTGACCCAGCTGACATGACCCCATTAAAGAAGCCAAACATAGAGCAAGACCCTTTGATGAAGTTTAAGTCAGCAGATTATACCAAACATGTTGACTTTTTCCTGGCGACTCACCTCAAGAGTTCATAATCAGTGTAATATGGATCTGAAATAGCAAAGCACGCTCATCGAGTTCATCCATGAGAATTGGGACATCTTCGCACGGAATCCTTCAAACATGGTAGGTGTACCTAGGGAACTCGCTAAGCACACTCTCAATATTGATCCTAGGTTTAAGCCGGTCAAGCAATTCCTTCGTCATTTTAATGAAGAGAGACTTAAGTCCATTGGAGCAGAGGTAACCCGGCTCTTAGCGGCTGCGTTCATCATTGAAGTTTTTCATCCTGAGTGGTTGGCTAACCTGGTGCTAGTACTTAAAAAGAATGGCACTTGGTGTATGTGTGTGGATTATACCGATCTCAACAAGGCTTGTCTAGTTGATCCTTTTGCTCTTCCCCGTATCAATCAGATCAGAGATGCTATGGCGGGCTGTGAGTGTTTGTGTTTCCTGGATGCCTATTCTGGTTATCATCCGATTAAGATGGCAGTTAAAGACCAAGAGAAGACGGCTTTCATCACACCTTTTGGAGCTTTCTGCTATGTGTCTATGCCTTTTGGGCTCAAGAGTGCCCAGACTTATCCGTGTTGTGTCTAGAACGGTTTCCATAATTAGATTGAACATAATGTTCACGCTTATCTGGATGATATTGTTGTGAAATCCAGAAAGAAGGAGACTCTGTTGGATGATCTGAAAGAGACCTTTGATAATCTCTGGGCCTACAAAATGATGCTTAACCCAGCCAAATACATTTTTTGTGTGCCCGTAGGCAAACTCATTGGTTTTTTGGTCTCTGGGAGAGGTATTGAAGCTAACCAAGAAAAAAAATCAAGGCTATCACTTTGTTGGCTAAGCCGGCGTGCATCAATGATGTCCAGCATTTGGCAGGTCATATTGCAGCTTTAAGCCAGTTTATAAGCCACCTGGGAGAGAAGGCTATTCCTTTGTACTAGATGATGAAGTAAACATATCATTTTGTTTGGAGTGATGCTTCTAAAGAGGCGTTTGAAGCGCTTAAGAAGCAGTTGGCTGAGCCGCCGGTTCTTGCAACTCTTGTTGAGAAGGAGCCTTTGCTCTTATATGTGGCTGCTAACAGTAGAGCCATCGGCGTGGCGGTTCTAGTGGAAAGAAAAGAGACGGGTAAGGAATATCCAGTCCAAAGGCCGGCTTATTATGTTAGTGCGGTCTTAATTGAGTCTAAATAGCGATACCCGCATTGGCAGAAGCTAGTATATGGGGTGTTCATGGCCAGTCGCAAGTTGAAACATTATTTTCATGGTCATCCAATTCCTGTAGTCAGTTCTGCTCCTGTTGGAGTAAATGACCACGGGTAGCCTAGCCGGCTTCCCCTGGTACTTCAAAAAAATTATAGGCCGATCAAGCCTCAAAGCGTCCAAGACATGGGGCCGCCTTCCCCCAGCCGGCTACCTCTCAAGCCGACTGCGCAAAGGCGGCCCAGCCGTGAAATCCTTGAGAAACAAGACCACGAGAAGGCCGACTTCTAGAAGCCGGCCATGAAAAGGCCGATTCCCAGGAGTCGGACCCTCAGCAGGCGGCAAAGATCTTGCCCTCAGAGTCTGCACCCACATAACGACGACAAGATGGGCCGTGGCTACAGTAAAGCCTGCCACCCCCGAATCCCAGCGCACGCATGGCCACAGTGCACCATACGGGGCAGCCATCACCCGTCCGGCACGGCACTGTTGCCACGATGATCGTGACGTCACCCACGGCGAGCGGTCAGTACGACCCGTGGGTGGCAGGCCCCCTCGGTCTAGGAGATCCCAAAGGAAGCCAGGCTTCCCATAGCCGGCCAGGCTTCATTAAGGAGACAAGAGAAGGTAAGGCTACAGTGATGAGCCGCCTCGCGGCGGCACTATAGCCATGCTTACCACGACAAAGCCATCGTCACCAGGGGCAAGGTAACAGTAACCAGACCCTGACAGGACCCCCGAGCGGTGGGGCCGGCCTGTCGACCAAAGGGTCGGCAGCCGGCGGGCCCACCAGTCGGCAGGCTCCACCAGTCGGCGGAGAAGCCGGCGGGTGTAGACACAGACGGCTAGGGCCCATGCCCAGCCGGA
Source organism: Triticum urartu (assembly GCF_003073215.2). Classification (NCBI taxonomy): domain Eukaryota; kingdom Viridiplantae; phylum Streptophyta; class Magnoliopsida; order Poales; family Poaceae; genus Triticum; species Triticum urartu. The sequence continues at coordinate 415,813,580 of NC_053022.1, read as the reverse complement.
TTACCATTGTACCCCTAGGGGTGGGCCTATATAAACCCCCCAGGGTTCCCATGCAGGGGGGTCCCTTTTTGGCCTCGAGCAATCAAACATCATGATATTTCATGTCTACGGCTTATCATTATCAAAGGAGTTACCATCATATTAGTCTACAGGTATGTTTTTCCAGAATGATACGAATATTCAGGGTTTGGTAAACCACCCTAGTTTTCAATTTTAAGTCGCCAACATATTTCTGGCTTAGATAGCCATTAGTCTTTCTATCAAAGAGTATTATATTAGGGTTTTCATAGGTATTTGTTACCTTCCTTTGCTTAAACCGCTAGGGCACAGACTATTTGCTTGTGTGCAGGGAGTATGACAATATTTGATCTGATCCACATGATTAATAATATTATACCCACAAGTGGCGGCTCATAAATATCAGTTCGGCGGCTTAAGAATTCAAATGATAAATATGCATGATGGCATGAAAGATCATTGTTTTCAAATCTAGCCTATTATAAGGCCATAGTGGGCCTGCAAATTGAAACCAAGGATTTTTCAGCACATTGAAATTAAGCCATGATTAAGAGCCACCGGATGTCAGTTGCCTTTGTCCCGATGGATTGATGACTCCGGGTCATCCTGCTTCGGCTCTTCTTCTTCGCCCATCTGGAAGTCAGGCGACGTCCAGTTGATGCCAGTTAAGGCCTTCAATACCGCTTCATCATTGATAAGTAGGGATGGATCAACATCAAGAGCAAACGTATCTTACGTGTTGGAGGGATGAGATCCATGATTTCATAAGCCAGTGCTTTAACTTTTTCATTGTGCATAGTCACTAGTAGAAAACGGAGCTTTAAAACCGGTTCGTAAGGGCCTTTAGTGCCGGTTCCATAACCAGCACTAATTGGTGGGCACTAAAGGCCCCCCCTTTAGTACTGGTTCGGCACGAACCGGCGCTAAAGTGCCACCACGTGGCGTGAGCTCGCGCCTCACTACTCCAGCCTCCACATGGCGCTAAAGTGCCACCACGCTTACCTTTCGGGTTCTATTCTCCTTCGTTTCCAAGTATGCACTTGTTGTTTTCCTTACATTTCACTGTTTGAGTTTGAAACTATTATTCTAAAAACCAGTAATTATTTAGTAACACTAATATTTCTTGTATAAATTTGACCATAGTTTGACCACAGTTTGACCATAGTTTGACCAGATTTGACAAAAATTCAAAAAATTGAAATAATTATTTAGTAACACTAATATTCTTGAATAATTATGTAGTAACATTAATACTTCTTGAATAATTATGTAGTAACAAAAAAATTAAAAAAAACTTAAATTTGACCATATCTTTTTTTTCCTTTTGGAATTTGAGGATTCTAAAAAATTGCAAAGAGGTCGTAGGCCGTCTCCATCGGATGCGGATTTTCGTGCTGAATTTTTTGATATATTATACGTTTTTTTCTGACATCGTATGCAAAAGTTATAGCCATTTTACATTTTCCCTACACTTTTTGCAAAACATGTCCAAATTTAAGTTTTCAAATTTTCCTAACGTGTAGATGTAGTAATATAACTACATCTCAAAGGATTTTATTTTTTGAAGTTTTTATCATTTTCTTTTGATTTTTTCAAAACTGAAATCACTCTATAGGTTAAGACTCTGTAGTGCCGGTTGGTGACACAAACCGGTACTATAGGTTAGACCTTTAGTACCAGTTTGTGTCACAAACCGTCACTAAATGGGCTCGTGGGGCCCTGGCCTGACGCCAGCCTGCCACCACCCCTTTAGTACCGGTTCGTGGCACGAACCGGTACTAAAGGTTCATTACGAACCGGCACTAATGCATAGCCATTCGAACCGGCACTATTGATCACATTAGTGCCGGTTTTTTACAAACCGGCACTAATGTGCTTCAAGTTTGACCCTTTTTCTACTAGTGAGTAAATGCTGCCTGGTCGTTGGAAAAATCAGTCTCTTCAGCCAGTTTGCTCGCCAACGGACGCTTCTCTTTCACACACTTGGCAAAGTCCATTTCATCAAAAGGAGATCCATCTTCTTTAAGGCTCGGACAACCGGTGGAAATCTCCTCCGGTTCTAATTCCGCTTGCCACGCTTTAGCCTGACTTAGAGCAGTAATGGCACCTGCTCGGGCGGATGATCCCTTTATCTCTTCCAGTCCTTGGGGCATGACAGACAGTTTTTCCAGTACCTCCCTGATGAGTGTGAGTGCCTGTTTGTTGTGGGAGGTAGCTGCTATGGTCCGCTGAGTGCTAGTATATAATTGTTCCAAACCATGGTGTACACGACTTTGAGCTTCACAAGCATATCTTCGCCAAGGTTGGAGCTCCTGGGGCCTATTGAGTAAACACTCAAATGAGTCGCCAGGCGAGTTAAGATCCAATAGATTGGGAAAGGTTAAAATGTTAAGAGTTATTTACCAAAAATAGCAGATGTCATCTGAGAAATATGGAGTTTTAAGCTGGTCAGCTCGGCAATGGTCTCGTTCAAGGTCGCTTCAGCAGCTTCTGCCCTTTGTACTAAGATGGTGTTCCCCTTCACCCATCCGGCTCTCTCTATGGTAAATCTGGCCTTGAGTTTTTCGCCCTCTTCCAGGCTAAGCTTCAGCTCGGAGTCATCTTTGCGTACTTCAGTCTCTTGATGTTCAAGCATGTTCTTCAATTCTACCAATTGGGACTCATTTAGGCCTAAGGCATCCTGCAAATAAGAGACAAAGAATATAAGTATGACGGTCAGTGCATGATTTTCATACAAGCCCCAAGCATATTCCAAGCAATACACTTGGCACTTGGGGGCTAATCTACGAGGATGTTGTTTTCAAATTATATGTTTGAAGAACCGGCTCATCTTTTTCAGATAAGCCGACCCTTGAGGGCTAAGAATTGAGGCAATCTTTACAAGGATGACCCAGTTTATCATTCTCAAGATGAGCCGACTCTTGAGGGCTATGACTCGACACTACTAGGAAAAGTGCTACTAATGGCGCACCAGTTTTGCCTACTAATGGCGCACTACTGGTGCGCCATTAGTATCATGCCACTAGTATTTCTTACTAATGGCGCACCACCGGTGCGCCATTAGTATCTGGTATACTAATGGCGCACCACGCAGTGCGCATTTAGTATAGAACAACATGCACCATTAGTATCTGGCATACTAATGGCGCACTGTTGGGTGATGCGCCATTACTATGAATATTAGGTTTTTTTTTACTTTTCAGAATGTTGCACAGGTTACAAAATATATTATTGGACAGAATATAGACAGCACCCCACAGCAAGAGCAGATTCATCGCATACAATAGAAGATTAGTCTCCGAATACAATTCATCATATTAGTCTCTGAATTCAAAAGACCGAACAAAGATAGAACATTACAAGTCTCGAGACCGCGAGTAGCGAGTTTGTCGGAAGTAATAATAATCCTAACAAGTCCTACTAATCATCATCATACAACTTCTACTCGTTATTAATAACAAGTCATACAATCATCATCTTGATAGTCATCGAACCAACCCTACTTAATTGTTCTTAGCACATGATCATCAGTATTAGGCAGGACCTAAATACCCTATTTAAGGTAAAATAGCATAAAACAATGTAGAACCTGACTCTCCATTATGGAGAATGGAGAACATCCTATCTCCAATTCTTGCGCTTCGCTTCCTTTTGCTTCCAAGAACATCCTTACGACTGTCCATACATTTTTTCCATCCTTTGATTTTCATGTCTCCACTTCTTTTAGAAATCTCGTATGGACAGTTGAGATTCGTTGGATGACCTGGCTGTATGTTCAAAACATTTAGACTACCTTTCTTATACATCAAATCAGGCACACAATTCTCTGGGATTATCTGTTGAAAAACATAGTAATAACTTCATAGTTAGCAATGATGTACTAGTTTTAGAAGTATGCAAAAGATGCACGGATGTCGTAATAGTAAAAATCTTACCAGGGTATCTCCATGGTAGTTACCATAGTTGAACACATGCACTAGTGGCACGTATTTACCATAATGTTGAGGACTTTGATTATGGATATTGTAATTCTCAATGTCAGTACAAAATCCGACCAGATGATTTTTCTCCTTGCAAGTTGTTAATTCGGAGCCATCGGTGTAGTGGGTTTTGTCTACCATCTCCCGCACATTCTTTGAACAATAAAAATAAGCTGTCAATGGAAATAAGCTATCAACTATTTTTAAATAAACAATATATAACTAATAACTATGTTTGAGAAACTCACATATCGGTAGAACTGGAGGCGTATCAACAAGGACCCAAATGTCCATATTGTCTTGGTCGATGTCAGGATTACCAAGATCCATGGTGATAAGCATACCCTCATCAAAACCATACATCTTGCAAAATGCTTCCCAATTTTTGCAACCAAAAAGGGTTACGCTCTCAGAATTATATAGATTTACTTCAAAGTCCACATCGTGATGAGTCCTTAGGTGAATTTTCTTTGTTTCAGAAATTTCATGGTCTTCAAAATCCATCCTCTCCAAGACATAGTGTCTTGCATGGCATGGGATAAGCTATACTCGAATTGTAAAAGATGAAAATTACACTTTGAAATAGTTGAAGTCATGCTTAATTATGAAAATAACACTTCTCGTCATTGTGTACCGTTTCAACTTCGAAGGTCTCCTCGAGCTTAATGCTGAAGCGCCGATCATCGTCCAGGTGAAGCATGTCGCACAGACCTCGATCGTAGTGGCACCAGTAGCACTCCCCCTGGAGACTTTCGTCGTCCAATGATGATGACGACATATCCTACGTTCATAATTCAAAACTACATCATTTAGGGTTTGTCGACACCGAGGCATCCTAAAAGCTAAGCTTTCATCATTTAGGGTTTGTCGACGCTGAGGCACCCTAAAAGCCTAAGCTTTCATCATTTAGGTTCTTATCGACACCGAGGCACCCTAAAAGCCAAGGTTTTATCATTTAGGGTTTGTCGACGTCGCGGCACCCTAAAAGCCTAAGCTTTCATCATTTAGGTTTTGTCGACGCCGAGGCACCCTAAAAGCCTAAGCGTACATCATTTAGGTTCTCATCGACACCGAGGCACCCTATAGAAGCCAAGTTAAGTTTTCATCATTTAGGGTTTATCGATGCCGAGGCACCCTAGGTTGGGCCTAATCACTTGGCACTAATCACTTGGCTCTATTGCCACCTATGTTGGGTTTACCATCCAGGGTTTATCGATGCTACCGAGAATTCTAAGTTGGGCCTAATCACATGGCTCTATTGCCACCTATGGTTTAATGCAGCAAGAATGGCGGGCCAGTTGATCCTACTTAACTAAGTACCAAGATACCCCGGCCCATGCATTAGTCACAAGTACCCCATATGTCCTATTTTTAGCAAAGTCATGCTAAAATTCATGGAAAATTTCGGCATGACCTTTGCCGAAAATAGGACATATGGAGTAACCGAATTTGCCGGAACGGAAGTTAATCGACATTCCGGCAAACTCAAGGGCCTCTCAGAGTACAACAGCAGCATCACATGTTGACAAAATTCCCAAGTAGTACAGGAGCAGCATCACAAGTAGTACCAATGAACATATACTCCAGCAACTTGAAAAAGCTGAAGTTCTCACCATGAAGTAAACAGGAGTATCCAGAATAGTTATTTTCTTGATCTCAAGTTTGACATATACGATAGTGATAGATGTAAGGAGCAGAACAATGCCAAAGCCACAACCTCAAATCAGGAACAAATAAAAACACAAACTACAAATTGATGCGATCTAAATATATTTTCCCCTTACAATAAAATAGCACTGTGATTTACAATGTAATACTCCAAGCTGAGCTGAATATTTTCAAAGGTAGGACTATTTAGTTCATGAAACATAACATAACATTTTGGTTCCTCTTGTTCAACAATAATTAGTTTTTTTAATGAATAACAATGGCATTTTATTTCTGCTGGTTTATTTAGAAACAATAGATCCCCAAGTCAAAAAACCAGAATCCTGGAACACTTCAGGAGCACTTGAATTTCAAATTCTGCTGGTTTCTGTTGTTTATATTTAAATAAACAACGCAACTTCAGTAACATGGAACTAAGAGCAGAATAGTTATTTGGGGTACTAGCTAGCCAGACACCACCAATTATCAAACTTAGTTGTTAGCTGAATATTTCAAAGCAGACTTAGGTACAGATGTCACCCATACTACCTTGGTTGGAACAGTCAATGCAATCTACTAGGACAGTAATAAGGCATGCATTTACAAGTTTAAGAAAATTCTATAGATCTTGCTTCAGTTAATCTGCAAGGAAGCCTATAGATCTTGCGTGAATGCAGTAGCAAACTGAAGAGGAAAAATTGAAGATTACTGTGAATAACAATGTACAGTAGCAAACTCAAACTGAATCCAGTAACCATCTGAATTTACAATAGATTTTCTACTCCAAGTTCAAGCACAAACATCTGAATTACTTTAGCTAAGACTATACATTTCTGAACTTGTTTCAATTGTTGAACATGTTTCAATTGGAAACCTCGACGGTGCACCAGGTGGAAGAGGAGAGCAGCAGGGGGAGAGGGGAAGCTCACCGAGTGGCACAAGGAGGCCGGCGAGAGCTTAGTAGCAGTAGAGCGTGGTGGTGCCCGAGGGGGAAGACGAGGGCGATGCAGCGGAGATGAGATCGAGGCCGGGGTCGGGGAGGACGAAGCGGAGCTCGTGGACTTGCCGTCGAGGTGCGGGGACGGCGATGGCCAGGGCTAACACGGCGACGAGGCTCGGGATCTGGCGGAGAAGGCGAGCGGGGGAGAGGGCGAGCACGGTGGTGCGGCTATGGCGTCGGCCGGGTGGCGGAAGGAGGGGGCGCGTGTGAGGGTGTGGCGAGGGGGGGACCAAAGTGGATCTGGTGAGGGAGGGACGAAGGGATCGGTCGAATTAGCAATGGCGCACCCCAGAGCGATGCGCCATAAGTAATCTTTTTTTGATAGCAATGGGGCACCCCCAGAGGTTCGCCATAAGTAACTTTTTTTCATAAGTAATTTATTATTATTATTATTATTATTTGTTGCATCTAATAATTTTTTAGAAAATGCATATGAATATGAAACAATAATATTTTTTTTATAAAAACAGTAATATTTTTTTAAAAATATCATCAAATTTTTTATTTGAAAATATTTATGAATCGAAAAAATATCAACAAATTTATTATTTGAAAATATCATCAAATTTGTTATTTGAAAATATAAACAAATTTGTTTTTTTGGATTTTTACTTGCATTCATTTGTGACGGTGGAGCAGGGGAGGGTGCGGGGGGTCGTCGGCGGCGGTGGAGCGGGGGAGGATGTGGTGGGTCGAAGTGCGCCATTAGTAATGGCGCACTTTGCAACGGTGCGCCATTAGTAGTTTTGCAAAAAAAAGAATAAAAAAAATACAGTAGTGGCGCACTCCATGGCTGGTGCGCCCTTACTAGTTAGAACTACTAATGGCGCACTTTGCCAGGATGCACCATTAGTATGTTTGGAAAATTGAAAAAAAAATACTTGTGGTGCACCTTGTGCCTGGTGCGCCATTAGTGTCTTCCACACTAATGGTGCATCACCACATGGTGCGCCATTAGTATATAGTAGTGGTGCACCACTTCTCTGGTGCGCCATCAGTGTCAATTTCATCTATAGCCCTTTTCCTAGTAGTGCGAACTTTGTACTGGTACATGGATAAAAGTCTTAACCACAGTCAACATATTCTTTCCTATGGATAAGACTTGGGGGCTGGATGATTATATGTATATAGAGGAGGCAGATATTTATACCTCGTATTCTTGGCACATTCTCTTCACTAAGTCAGCTTCTAGGTCACGACTGGTATGCAGGCGTCTCAGATGGCCGGAGTATAACTCATTGACATCCAAGTTTGAGTAGCTTGCAATGTCAAATTTGGCTTTGCTCCTCCTTGGCAGAATGGTTAGCCAGAATGGTGGGGTTTCCTGGTTCGGCATAACCAGTACCAGTGACCACGACATCCTCAGCATCTTCTTCAGCAGGCTTGGTGGGGCTTGGCGGTTTACCACTTTCCGAATCAACATTCATTGAATCTAGGGGGTTAACCTGGGACTATGGTGGCAGGTCACTAGCTGTGTCTTCAGGGTTCTGATTTGACACCTCCGATGCTGGTGTTTGTTTCTTCTGCTCATTGACCTTGTGGTCTTTTTGGCTCGCTTGCTTATCTTCAGCTTCTTGCTTGGTTTGGCTATGCCACTAAAAATAAGACATGTGGATTGGAATATTTGGCATAAAAGTGTTAAACCAAAGAAGTCAAATGTTCTCACTCAGGGGCAATCTTGAAGGCAGGTAGTTGAGTGTCAGTGCAATAAACCCTGGGTCTATTGACCAACTGTGCACAGGCACAAGATCATGATTGAAGCGCTATCTTAAGTCAGAGATTGAAGAACCAAGAGATTTGAAGAACCAAAATGCAAATCAAAGGGACCAAGATCGAGCCTAAGGAGCAAGATATTAGCAAGAGAAGGGCTTCCCTTGCTGTGCACAACCGCAGCAACAGCGCTCAGTCCGGGGCGAGCCATCGCCGTCCGGTCACCCCCACCACGGGAGCGCCCACGGCCCATGCGCCTCCTCCCAGACGAGACATCCAGGACGCTGCGCTCAACGGAGCCACTGATCTTCGAGCACCGCCGCTGCGTGACCTCCCTGCCCCGGTGGTCATCCCAAAATAGCATGGGCATGGGGCCGTTGCCTCTGCTGTTACCATCCGGAGCCAGGCGACAGTGCAGTCGACGTCATCAAGATCCATGCCAAGCACAACCATGAAGCCATGGCACGAGCTCAGCTATTACTGAGGTTTCCGCTAGCAGCCAAGCAGATGGATGAGTGGCGTGCCACCATCCAAAGCCTGCTCAGTTTCACCGAAGCTGGGGGCTCACGACGAGCTTGCACTGGTACGCATCGGTCCTAAACAAATAATTTTTAACCCCTTTCCGCGATGGCATTCGGAACAGTCGCCAAGTTAGTGTGGGCGATAGGGGGGTCCTTTCCACACGACCCAGAAATCATTGGGGATATGCCCTCCTGGCACACACGCTCGACAAAATGAGGTCGTGCGCGACCAGCGAGTGCTCAAATAAGGAAATACATACAGTAGTGGTAAAAAATACAATTATACGACGAAATTGTTTCGGGTCGCAAGTACATCCCACACAGTCACTCCCCACTAAATGTTTCTATTCTTATATACATCTCAAATAGTTTTAAAAAGAATGTCGTGTGTGATTGTTCATTGATCCAACACGGTTTATTCCTAGAAACTCTGTGTGTTGCCTGAGGTCATCGCCCACGGTATTTTCTCATTAACCATTTGCAATAGGAAAACCCAATAAGCAAGCTAATTGGCCAATTAGCGGGCTAATTTCCCTATTATTAATAATCCATTTACTAATCTAATTGACATTCATATTAACCACATAATATATTCCATTTCCACATTGAGGAAGCAGGATTTCATAATTGAAATACATCGGAGTACAACATGATATAGCTTCACCACTTAGCTACCCCATAACACAACTGCACCAGCAGCAAGTTTCACATGCAACATCTAGAACCTTTCGAAATTAGTATCATAGACGATACATAGAGAGATGCATCTCATCTGGAAAACTACTGAAGCGGAAGGCGAATATTGAGCCTTCATTCATGTTGAAGGTCTTTCCAACTTTAGGCCAGTGTCTATGGGTTATTGACCATCCATCCTTCGAACTCTTCAGGAACACTTCAATATTGAACCGTGGGTGTTGCATGAAAACTTTCCCCGCCTCCTGACCACAAAAGTGGTTTGAGAGGTAATCATCAGCGAAAACTGAAAAACAAGGATGTGCATAAATATCTTCTCTATATTGGAAACAGGGCATAGGAATAAAAAAGGCAAGGTATAATAGTTAGTACCATCTTGTAAAGCTCAGTGCTTCCCATTGTTTCCCTGCAACACATATAAGGTAGTTAGTCATCAGGTTAAGTAAGGGTTCGCATGCTATCAGTAAAATATGTTGATGAAAAAGAAGCACATTGCATATTCATCACATTAATTCAAGCCACGTGGAAAACCCATTTATCCAAACCAAGCTTGATTAAGAACTAGGAAATATAGCACTTGTATATGTTTCTCATGTATTAAGTGCAGCCAAATTCGATTTATTCCTCACATGGTATACAATAACAGAATGCAGCCACAACAATTGAACATCGCAGTGTAGAATTGAACCAAGCAGTTAACTAAAAACCACAACAAATGAACCAAACATTAATTGGGCACCACATTGCACAACATAACATACTCCTAATAGAAGATCAGATAGTTAACCAAACGATCCATGCTTATCAACTTGGAAATATAGTAATTGTATTTGTTTCTCATGTATTTAGTACAAACAAATTCGATTTATTCTCACATGGTATACAATAACAGAATGCAGCCACAACAATTGAACATCACATTGCATAATTGAACCAATCAGTTAACTAAACACCACAACAAGTGAACCAAGCCATAACAAATGAACCAAGCAGTTAACCAAACACTAATTGAACAATATAACATACTCCTAATAGAAGATCAGACAGTTAACCTATCCAAGCATTCTTATCAACTTGGAAATATTGCAGCCTGAAGAATTGAACATCACATTTGCAGAATTGAACCAAGCAGTTAATTGAACACCACATTGCATGACATATAGAACATATGCACTATAGCAGAAGATTGCATGGTAAAAGTAGATAGCTAAATTCACTAGAATTTGTTAAGGAAAGGTGGTAGCTAGCAAACTGCACATGGTTCCTTATAGTGAGTTAATAAGACAAGCTACCCCTCATTGTTGTAGATATCAATGACGATTGGCTGCTTGGACATGGAAGAGGGTTAAGCCTCCGCATCGTGTGGGCCCTCGTTATAGTTGTGAGTTTCCTGAGCCGCTCCGAGCACCAACCTGCTGGCTGTCGAGATGAGGTAAGCATGTGCATGCTAAGAAAACACCTTGTAGTCTTCATCGAAGGCACCGACGGTGGCCTCGAGAAAAAGCCACGAACTGCCGTTTAAAGCAGCCAACCGCATCGCGACGTCGGCGCGCGGGGCGCCAACAGTGGCCTCAACGGCGAGGTGCTCCTCCAAGATCTGGGGTCGGCATGAATGGCAGCCATCGCGACCTCATCCACGCGTGCGGTCGCAATTTGCTTCTCTGCTGGCAAATTCTCCTTGAGGTCCTGGCTATACTGCGTGCACCATGGCTTAGGCCAGAGCTTATTTGGTGGAGGGGTCGGGGTTTGGGTGGAAGGTGTCGCGATCGCAACGGCGGTTAGGGCACGCGTGATGTGGAAGGAGGAGGAGGATGGGGGTCGGGTGTGGATTACTGATACGTCTCCAACATATCTATGATATTATGTTATTTGTTTTGGATGTTTAATGGGCTTTAGTATGCTCTTTTATTTTATTTTTGGGACTAACCTATTAACCGGAGGCCTACTGCTAGTTTCTGTTTTTTTGCCTATTTCAGTGTTTCGTAGAAAAGGAATATCAAATGGAATCCAAATGTAACGAAACCTTCACGAGGATCTTTCTTGGAACAAACGCAAACCAGGAGACTTGGAGTGGAAGTTTGGAAGTCCGTGAGGCGACCACGAGATAGGAGGCACGCGTCCAGGGGGTAGGCGTGCCCCCACCCTCGTGGGCCCCATGCAGCTCCACCGATGTACTTCTTTCGCCTATATATACTCTTATACCCTAAAAACATCAGGGGGAGCCAGGAACTACTTTTCCACCGCCGCAACCTTATGTACCCGTGAGATCGCATCTGGGGCCTTTTACGGTGATCTGCCGGAGGGGGATTCGATCACTGAGGACTTCTACATCAACACCATAGCCTCTCCTATGATGTGTGAGTAGTTTACCACAGACCTTCGGGTCCATACTTATTAGCTAGATGGCTTCTTCTCTGTCTTTGGTTCTCAATACAAAGTTCTCCTCAATGTTCTTGGAGATCTATTCGATGTAAGACTTTTTGCGGTGTGTTTGCCGAGATCCAATGAATTGTGGATTTATGATCAGGTTTATCTATGAATAATATTTGGTTCTTCTATGAATTCTTAGATGCATGATTTGATATCTTTGCAAGTCTCTTCGAATTATCGGTTTAGTTTGGCCTACTTGAAAGTGCTAGTTATCGACTAGAGGGGGGTGAATAGGCGATTTTTATGAAAGTCTTCAAAACATGGGGGCTTTGAAAACAAACAATAGCAATGAGCCTATGAATATGCAGCGGAAGGTAGACTACACTAGACAAGCCATAGTCAAGTAAGCAATGAAGTGAAAGCACGAAGACTATCAACAGCCAAGTAGTAGAATCAAGATGGAAGATAGTATGAAGCCAAAAAACAATAGTCTTCACACAGTGAAGTCAATCATATCATGCAAGCAGGCAATGACTTCACGAAGACGAACAATAAGTGAAGACACTACAAAAAAATACACTTCCGTGATGATACGTGTTTGTCACAGTAGGTCGCTTTTTTTGTCATGCATGTATATCCATCACAAATTTATGACAGAATCAAGATAGTCATACCTGTGCTGTCGTAGAAGTGTTCCATGACATTACCTAAATTATCATCACGGAAGTGTCCACTTACATGACAATAAATCGTGCGTCATAGAAGTGCTTTCGTCAAGGGTGAGCGAGACGTGGCATACACCATAACGGAATGCCGTTAAGCTATCGGGTCGGGTTTTGGATCCGATGACCCGTTAACAGCCCTGACCAATGGGGATTTTCCATGTGTAAAATCATCATTGGCTAGAGGAAACACGTGTCGGCTCATCATTAGGACAGATGTCAGCCACTCACTGGATAGAAGGCACCTATTATACGTCAACACGTGGTACGGCCCAACAGTGGCCCATTCCTGTGAAAAGGCCGGCCCATTTGACTTGGTCAAAAGCTGGCGGGCCAGCCCATGGAAAGCCTGTTAATGGCATGTTCACATATAGCCCATTTACAGCCCGCTAACCCAAGGCCCGTTACGCCCTATCCGAATTAGGCCCAGTAGCGTCATCTGGGCCGTCCAATATGATTCCAGCCCGTTTTCACTTCTGCCCCCCCCCCATGGACCGCCTTCTCAGTTTCAAAAAAATAAAAGAAAATGGTAGAAATGTCAAAAAAATAAAAGAAAATAAGATTCCCATGTGATATGTGGTCTAGTTGTTAACAAAATTTACAAACATGAATTTTCGATTTTTTTGCAAAATCTCTCGAGAATTTGTAAAAATGGGCATAACTTTTGCGTACGAACTCGGATGAAAAAGTTTTTTATATGAAAAATCATCTACTCGAAAAGTTACATCCGAATTTAACCGTTGGAACCCCGTTAAACATTTTCAAAATCCTCAAAAACCTAACAGAAAAAAAGATACGGGGCTTCTAAGATCTGGAGAGGCAAAAAAATTCAAACTTACTAATGGCGCACCTGCCCATGGTGCGCCATTAGTATCTTCCCGCCCTCAAAATTCAAAATAATTCAAAAAAATAAAAAAAATCACTAATGGCGCACCTGCCCATGGTGCGCCATTAGTATTTTCCCGCCTTCAAAATTCAAAATAAAACAAAAAAATAAAAAAAGTTAGTAATGGCGCACCTTCCCACGGTGCGCCATTACTATGCCGTATATATGGTTGGGCGTGGTCCTCTCCTCCTTACCTCTTCATTCTTCTCCTCCACTCCACCTCTCCTCCACTCCATCTCCTCCTCTCCACCACTCCATCTTCCCTTCTCTCCTCCACCATACTACCCTCCTCCTCTCTGGCGACCTCTTCCTCCTCCTCTCCGGCGACCTCCTCCTCCTCCTCTCCGGCGACCTCCTCCTCCTCTCCGGCGACCTCCTCCTCCCTCCTCTCCTCCCTCCCCTCCCCTCACGGTTTCTCCTCCCTCCACTCCGGTGAGCTCCTCCTCCCTCATCTCCGGTGAGCTCCTCCTCCCTCCTCTCCGGTGAGCTCCTCCTCCCTCCTCTCCTCCCATCCCCTTCATGGTTTCTCCTTCCTCCTCTCCAATGCTTCGATGAACTGCTCTCCGGCAACCTCCTCCTCCTCTCCGGTGACCTCCTCCTCCTCCTCCTCCTCTCTGGTGACCTCCTCCTACTCCTCTCCGGTGAACTCCTCTCCGGCAAAAGAACATGGCAAAAGAATGTACAAGATCCAAAAACAGGAACAAAATTTGAAATAATATCGTGCCAAGAAACAAGCAAAAAAACAAGCAAAAAATGGGCAAAAAAATCACGATCCAGATCCAAATTCAAAATTCAAAAATAGCAATGGCGCACGGTGGGGGTTAGACGGTGCGCCACTACTATTTTCCCGCCTTCAAAATTCAAAAATACTAAATGGCGCACCGTGGCTTATACTAATGGGGCACCAGTGGCCTATACTAATGGCGCACCGTGGCCTATACTAATGGCGCACCAGTGGTGCGCCATTAGTATACCAAATACTAATGGCGCACCAGTGGTGCGCCATTAGTAAAAAATACTAGTGGCGTGATACTAATGGCGCACCAGTGATGCGCCATTAGTAGGCAAAACTGGTGCACCATTAGTAGCCCTTTTCCTAGTAGTGCCCGTCTCCCTACGAGAACGCCATCCATAGCACTCACGCTTATCTTGCGCATTTTAGGGTATCCACTTTCACTTATCTATGAACGATGCAAGGGGTCCAAGTTTCCATATCCTTGGAATCCGGCTATTCGAATAGATAATGATAACCATGCAGGGGTGAACTTCTACACACACGCTCTCGCCACTTACCACCATGTACACGTCGTGTATCTCGGCAACCTTCAAACGGAAGCCTGGTGAGGGAGTCAGCCACGACTTGACTAACCACACAAGTCTCTCGTCCAGGTTTATCGCCTATTCGTGTTTCATCCGCAAGGAGATCCGTCCGGGATGTCGCTCACGGCCCCAAACGATGTGTACAGGGTTCCAAAGCACACCATCTGGGTGCCACTTGGTACACCAGGCCACTGTGCCTAGTCTGTCCCAAGCCCACCTGTACCGGGTGCCACTTGGTAGACTACTAACACTACCTACAAACACCAGAAACTAGTTTCAACTCTTGGACAGAGATCGAGTTGATTAATAAGTCGAGAGGGGTCGAGTTACCGGAACCCAATGTGTGGTAGTAACTGTTCATGGATCACAAACACAGAACTCAGTTCCTAAGAACGGCTGCAATGAGACAACCCACCATGTACTCCTACATGGCCTCTCACCGCTACCTTTACCAAATCGTGTTCACACACTTAGCTCTCAACGGTAGGACATGTTCACCACATTCCAATTCAACCCCGATGAATCAGACCTAACTCAACTCTAAGCAGTAGCATGGATGACAAATAAGCATGAATGAGTAGAGGCACATCAGGGCTCAAACAACTCCTACTCATGCTAGTGGGTTTCATCTATTTATTGTGGAAATGAGAGGTCATGCAGAGGAAAGGGGTTCAGCTACCGCAGTATGTAACAGTTGAATCACTGTTGTCGTAATGTAGTAAAAGAGAGCAAGAGCGAGAGAGCGGGATTGTATCGGAATGAACAAGGGGGTTGTGCTTGCCTGGCACTTCTGAAGATAGTATAGTTCTTCATCGGTGTCATTGATCACATCATCGGAACCACGTCTATCGAGAGGGGACAAACAGCGGCAACTGAGAAAGAACACAATCAATGCAATGCCACAATATGATGCATGATCATGACATGGCAATATGCTATGATTTGAGCTAAAGCATCTAGCTATGATTTAAATGAAGTTGGTTTGAATACATGATTCAAATTCCAACTCCATATATGATTATTTAAATGCCCTTTATTTGTTTTGTCCAAAACAGAGGACAAACATTGTTCAAACATGCATGAAAATGGCACTAATGGATTCCTTAAATTTTTCTGATAACTTTTCATATATAATTTATTTCATTTGGAGTTACGGTTGATTTTCTGTGAATTTTAGAAGTTTTGGCTATTTTTTGAAATAAATAAATCATTTCTGATTTATTTAAAATCCTAGAAATGCTTACCGCGTGAGCATGACGTCAGTGTGACGTCATCAAGTCAACAGGGCGGGTCTAGGTCAAATCTGACTAGTGGGTCCCGCGTGTCAGTGTCTAACTAAACTAACCTAGCTTTAGTTAATACTAACCTAACTTAATTAGCCGGGCTGGGCCCGCGTCTCAGTGACCTGGGGGTCATTAGCACTAACCTAAACGGGGTTAGGCCGGCGTTTAGCCGCTGGCGGCAGCAGACACGGCGAGGCACGTCGGAGTTGCCCGTTCGGCCAACTCCGGTGACGAGGGGTCGTGCGGCTGGGCTTGTTGGAACCGGCGCAACGAGGCGCGTAGGTTTGTGGCCTCGGGAAGGCCTGGGGTGGCCGGGTGTGTTGCCGGCGTCGAGGTTTAGTGGCGACGGAGCTCAGGCTTGAGCGGGTGCGGGGTTTCAGTGCGAGCTAGAGCAAACGGTGCAGCAAGTTCGCTTCCCGGGGATGCGGTGAGCATGTTGGTGCTGCTTAGGAGAGCGGGGGAGGTCGGGAGCGCAGGGCTGGCCGGCCATGGCGGCGGTGGTGCTCGAGAGCTTGTGGGGCAGAGACTAGAGGGCGAGCGCGACAAACGGAGGAGGGGGAAAAGACTGCAGGTCCCACAGCTGATCTTCTGGTGCGGACGGCGAGCTCGGGGAGGTCCCGTAGCCGACTAATCGATGATGGCGACCGTCAGGGCAGAGGATGAAGATGGCGATGGTGGCGATGCTGCAGGGCTCCTGCGGTCGCGTGCCTTTGTTTGTAGCTCCACGGAGTCATGGCGGAGCTCGTGGTTGCGCTGGTTGGGTGGGTGGTGGCCTATAGCCACAGTGACGGCGACGACACGCTCTCGGCCTCCATCAACGGACTCTGGTAATCTTTGTTGACCTGTCTGACGACAAGCTGCGAATCACCCCTGACGAGGAGCTTCTTGACCCCGAGGTCTGCCACGATCCTGAGACCGGCAAGCAGCCTCTCGTACTCAGCAGTGTTGTTTGTGGACATCTCCCTAGGAAAGTGCATCTGGATCACATACTTGAGGTGCTCTCCGGTGGGTGCGACAAGCAGCACACCGGCACTGGCGCCTTGCAGCGAGAAAGCCCCGTCAACGTACATGATCTAGTCGCGACTTGCTTCCTTGCTGGGGAGAGCGGTCTCCTGGATTTCTTCGTCGGGCGTTGAGGTCCATTCTGCAATGAACTCTGCCAAGACTCTGCTCTGGATTGTCGAAGTACTTTCAAACTTCAACCCAAAGGTTGACAACTCCAAGGCCCACTCCACAATCCTTCCAGTTGCATCTGGGTTGTGTAGTATCTGTTGCAACGGGAGGCGGGTGACGACAGTGATCTCGTGGGCTTGGAAGTAATGACACAGCTTCCTCGAGGCCATAAGGAGGCCGAAGAGCAATTTCTGCACACCGGAGTACCTTGACCTGACACCTTGCAAGAGGGAGTTGACAAACTAAACCGGGTGTTGCATCATCTTCTTCTGCACCACTTCACATGGCGGCGCGGCCCCTGTCCAGATGGCGTCAGACTCTGCTGGGGGCCTCGCCTTGCTGGCACCAGGCCCTGCCAGGGGAATCTCTGACTTGCCATCCGCCGGTCCTGCCGTTGGCACTGCCTCTTCATCGACCTCCCTCTGCACCACTAGTGCGGCGCTGACCACTTGATTCGTTGCCGCCAGATACAGCAGCAACGTCTCTTGTGGTTTAGGCGCAACCAGTATTGGCGTAGAAGAAAGGTATTTCTTCATATCCTGCAACGCCACCTCAGCCTCTGGGGTCCACTCCATTGGGCCCACCTTCTTCAAGATTTTTAAAAAGGGAAGGGTGCGCTCAGCGTACTTGGATGTGAATCTGTTCATGGCGGCAACGCAGCCAGTGAGCTAGCGCACATTCTTGATCCACTAGGGTGCCTCAATCTGCTCGCTAACCTTGATCTTGTCTGGGTTTGCCTCGATCCCACAGTGCGACACAATGAACCTGAGAAGTTTTCCTGACGGGACGCGAAAGACACACTTCTCAGGGTTCAGCTTGAGGTTGATCTTGCGTAGGTTGGCAAACGTCTCTTCTATGTCTTGTACAAGGGTCGCCTTGTCCTTGGTTTTGACCACTACGTCGTCCATATAAGCTTCCATATTTCTATTTAGCTGGGGCTCAAAACCAATCTGGACCGCCCTTGCGAATGTCGAGTCAGCACTCTTCAACCCGAAAGGCATCCGTAAAAAGCAATATGTACCACATGGGGTGATAAATGTTGTCTTCTCTTCATCTTCTCTTGTCATGAAGATCTGGTGGTAGCACGAGTAGGCATCGAGGAATGACAACAGATCACACCTGGCCGTGGAGTCAACAATCTGGTCGATGCGCGGCGACATGAAGGGGTCCTTAGGAAAAGTCTTATTGACATCTGTGTAGTCAATACACAGCCTCCACTTCCCATTTGCCCTGCGCACCACCACCGGATTGGCCAACCACGTCGGATGGAGCACTCCTATCACCAAACCTACCACTTCCAATTTCCTGATCTCCCTTATGATGAACTCCTGTCGTTCCAAAGCTTGCTTCCTGACCTTCTGCTTGACGGGTCGCGCATGGGGACAGACAACAAGATGGGTCTCAATCACTTCCCTGGGAACGTCGTGGATGTCAGATGCTTGCCACGCAAACACATCTACATTCGCCCATAGGAAAGCAACGAGCGCGCTTTCCTATTTGCTATCGAGGGTGGAGCTTATGGTGAAAGCCCCTCCCATGCCATCCGCCTTGACGGACACCCTCTTGGTCTCTGGTGGTGCAGCTCTGGATTTCTTCCTCTTGCTGGTAGAGCTCTCGGGCACGTCCTCGAAGGTAGCACAACACTCCAAAGAGGTGCGCTTGATGTAGTGGATGCGAGAGGTATTGCATGTCTTCTTCTTCCCTCCCGGGGCTTCAACGGCAGGAGCAAGTGCCTTGGCGGCACCTTCGCAACTGCTTCTCAATAGAGTTGTTCAGCCCAGATCAGCATGTCCTTCTTATTGGAGGGGACAGTGATGATGGTCATCGACCCAGGCATCTTCAGCATGTTGTAGGTGTAGTGTGACGCTGCCATGAACTTCGCTAGTGCCGGGCGGCCCAGGATCCCGTTGTAGGGCAAGGGGATCTCAGCCACATCAAAGACGATCCTTTCTGTCCTGTAGTTCAACTCACCTCCAAACGTCACGGGCAATGTGACCTTCCCCTTCGGCTGGCTCCTTCCTGGATTGACCCCTTGAAACGTACCCGTTTGCTCGAGGTCTCCATCATGAATTTGCAGCCTTTTGATCACGACGGGCGAGATCAGGTTCAGGCCGGCCCCGCCGTCAACTAGCATCTTGTTCACCTTGAGGTTGCGTATCGTTGGCGAGACCAACAACGTCAAACACCCGACCGAAGTCGTGCGGTCAGGGTGGTCCTCGGTGTCAAAGATGAGGGGCGTGCTGGACCACTTTAGTGGCCTCTGAGCGTCGAACGAGGGATCCGCTGTTGTGACCTCACACGCCCACTATTTGAGCTGGCAGTGAGAAGTATGCAGCGAGGCACCACCATCTACGCACATGGCCTCCGTAGCCTTCTAGAACTCATGCTCATCAGACATGTCATCTTCGTCATGATCATCGTCTTCCTGTTTCGTGTCGCGGCCCCGAGCGGGCCTCTCTTGCTGGTTATCCTTGCCGCGGCGACCTCCTTGGCGGCCACGCTTCTTGCTGGATCCTTCGGCACCATCCCGACCCTTCTCCTTGTCCCGCCTCTCATATTCGGCTTTTTGCATTTCAGCAAGCAGCTCAACTTGTTGGCAGTTCTGGAGGTCGTGGCCCTTGGTGCGGTGGATCTTGTTGTACTGCTTGTCGGAGCCCCCTGGCTTGTCGGCAGCCGCCAAGGCCTGGCAAGCGGTGCACCCAGCAATCTCCTTGCCAGGGTCGTCTGCCTTGGCCTTCTTGGCGGCGCTGGTGTCGCTGGATCCCTCGATGACAAGCATGGTCTTGTCGTTGTGTTTCCTGTTGCGACACTGACCCTTCTTCGTCGGTGCGGCGGTGTCTTCATCAGTAGAGTCGGTTTCCGCACCGGCGTCTTCGCTGAGGTACTTCCTTCCTCTTCAGCCCGCGCGCATCTATCGGCCAAAACGTAAAGTTCGGCCACATCCTTGACCTTGTTCATTGCTAGTTCTTCACGCATCTTGCGGTTACGGACATTCTGATGGAATGCGCTGATCACGGCAGTAGGATGAACATCTGGGATGTTGTATTGCACTCGGCTGAACCTCTGTATGTACTTGCGCAGTTTTCACCTTCCTTTTGGGGAATGAGAAGCAAATCACTCGCCTGGCCATGAGCTTGGTGGCCTCTAGTGAAGGCACCAACGAACTCATGGCACAGATCTGACCAAGAAGAAATGGAATCCGCCGGCAAGTGCATCAACGAAGACATGACATTTGGTTTCAGGGCCAACGGGAAGTAATTGGCAAGCACCTTGTCGTCACGAGCTCC
Source organism: Triticum urartu (assembly GCF_003073215.2). Lineage (NCBI taxonomy): Eukaryota > Viridiplantae > Streptophyta > Magnoliopsida > Poales > Poaceae > Triticum > Triticum urartu. Next base: position 415,792,970 of record NC_053022.1, on the reverse strand, counting down.
AGCGGCTTGCATCGCGATGGTGTAGATGCTGAGGAACTCTGATGGGTGGTCTTGCCATTTTACTTCTCGCCGACATCAGGCTTGAAGATGCGGTGGGACGACCACTGGAACTACCGCAACCCATGGGTAAAGGCTGGGCAACCCACCCCGTAAGGTAGGCCGCCAGAGCATCCCGGTGCTGGATGGTCCATAGCGGGCCCCGCCCGCCTATCTGACTGGTGGCGCGTATCGCGCTGGCGCTCGATGGTGGTTCGAGTGTCTTCATGGGCTCGCTCCCGAAGAACCTGGTGTTGGTCGCGGTGGGTCCGTGGGTCGGACGACGCTATGTTAATGTCATCACAAGTGTCATCACGACGGACCGACATCCGCGGTGGCTGGCGTGGAGGAGGAGAGTGCACCGTGGCCGTGGTGCCTCCGGCCCCTCCACCGCCGGCATGAAGTGGCTCGTCTTTGTTGGTGAAGCCGACAAGGCTGCGGATAGTGGCTCTCCACTGGTCGAGCTTCTCCGCGGCGGGAGGGAAGTCGAGGAGCAGCTGCACGCGTGCCAAGGTTTCTGCTGGCGTGGGTGGCGGCGAAAGCTGCGTGGACCGTGGTGCGCTTTGACTTCTGACCATGTTAGAAGGACCTCTGTCACGGCCCAGCGGCGGTGCGCCATCTTCGCCGGCACTTCGGCGGGCATGCTGGCCTCATTCGTCTCGCAGATGACGCACACGACTCTTCCCACGACGGTGTCTAGGGTCACCGGTGTGGTGACGCTGCTCGTCGCGCACAACCTAGCAAGAGCGTGCTGTGAGCGCCGGAGTGGGCGTCTTGGAGGTCGCCACGCTGCCCGCAGGTGGTACGACGACGCCCCCGGAGGGTCCCGCGCCGTCTGCCGGGGGCCCAGCTCCGTCTCTGGATTTCGCAGCGTGTGGCCCGTCGCCTTGTGCACGAATGACGCCGCTCGCCAGGCTCTAACTGCCAGAGCGATGTTGGTGCTTGCGGGTCGCGCCTCGGGTTCTGTCCGCGACCGGCCCGCCGCTCGCCCGCACTGGTACGGGCCGTCCGGCTCCCGACAAACAGACCGCCGTGGCCGCCTTCTTCTTGGGAGCCATGGCGATGAAGAACCTCTAGGCTAACTACTAGACCAGATTCTCACAACTGCACACCCCCTACCTAGCGCGCCAAAGAAGTCAGTGGGAACGACACCTTCAAGATCACTGGGATCCCTTCTACGGTCAGCGGACGCGGGGTCGTGAGAAGATCAGGTTTAGGAGCTAGCACACGGATTGTTTACCCAGGTTCGGGTCGCGAGGATGCGTAAAACCCTAGTCCTGCTTTGGTGGATGTATTGAGTGTTCTTGAGCTTTTTGAACTAGCTACGGTGGTTGACCGTCCCCAAAAAGCCGAATCCCTCTCCTGGTCGCCTCGGGACTCCTTTTATAGGAAAAAGGGGTTGCCACAGTGGCACACATGAGGTGGAAAGGCCTACAATGCGCGAGCTTTTCACATGACATAACGGGACAAAGTGCATTAAATGCGCTACGTAGGTGTCCATTAGCTTTATCGGGGACAGGAACGAGGCTCGTCCCATCCGTCGCCGCTCTGCCTCGATTCGACCCACGCCCAGGCTAGCGATGCATGCAGCGCCATGTAGGCAAGCAAGCAGCTGAGGTGGCATGGTGGTAGGGCCTTCATGAAGATCTGCATGCCGCGACGGAGGTGCTTGTTGATTTGGCCTAGAAGCTGCATGTTGCCATGCAGGTGCCTGCCCAGCTAGTTGGGCTGGCAGCTGCATGTGAACGGCGGCGGAGTCTTGGCTGGTGCGGGCCTAGCAGTGGCTCTGCTGGCATCCTCGGCAAGGGCCTTGCTGGGGGTGGCAAGGGTCTTGCTGTGGTGTCATAGTCGTCCCCGGAAAGACGCTTGCCAGTGGTCTTGTGGATTTCCCTTGCGAGGATCCCGTTGAGGGTCGTCGTCTTCTAATCCTCATCAGATCTTGTGTGTTTATTATCTTGACAAAGATCTGCATGCCACCACACAGGTGCCTCCTGAGCCCTGGTCCCAATGTAGTTGATTGGGTCGGAGCCTGTGGGCTCAAGGGTGGCTGGCTCTGCTGGTGTTGGGCAAGTTGCCCCGGCAAGGTTCTTGCCGGGGCTGCCCCGGCAAGGATATGGCCAAGGGAGTCCACCTCGCCCTCTTGCCCTCCTGCGCTTCTGGTCCTGGTGTCGCCTGGGTTGTCTTGTGCTTTTGCTTCTCTCCGGCTTCCCTCCTCTGCCCTGTTAAGTGTGGCCTATTGGAAATATGCCCTAGAGGAAAAAATAAAATGGTTATTATTATATTTCCTTGTTCATGATAATTGTCTATTGTTCATGCTATAATTGTGTTATCCGGAAATCGTAATACAGGTGTGAATACATAGACCACAACACGTCCCTAGTGATCCTCTAGTTGACTAGCTCGTTGATCAAAAGATAGTCATGGTTTCCTGACTATGGACATTAGATGTCATTGATAACGGGATCACATCGTTAGGAGAATGATGTGATGGACAAGACCCAATCCTAAGCACAGCTCAAAGATCGTGTAGTTTGTTTGCTAGAGCTTTTTCGAATGTCAAGTATCATTTCCTTAGACCATGAGATTGTGCAACTCCCGGATACCATAGGAGTGCTTTGGGTGTGCCAAACGTCACAACGTAACTGGGTGACTATAAAGTTGCACTACGGGTATCTCCGAAAGTGTCTGTTGGGTTGGCACGAATCGAGACTGGGATTTGTCACTCCGTATGATGGAGAGGTATCTCTGGGCCCACTCAGTAATGCATCATCATAATGAGCTCAGTGTGACCAAGTGGTTGATCATGGGATCATTTATTACGGTACGAGTAAAGTGACTTGCCAGTAACGAGATTGAACGAGGTATTGGGATACCGACGATCGAGTCTCGGGCGAGTAACGTACCGATTGTCAAAGGGAATTGTTTACGGGATTGATTGAATCCTCGACATCGTGGTTCATCCAATGAGATCATCGAGGACCATGTGGGAGCCAACATGGGTATCTAGATCCCGCTGTTGGTTATTGGCTGGAGAGTCGTCTCGGTCATGTCCGCGTGTCTCCCGAACCCGTAGGGTCTACACACTTAAGGTTCAGTGATGCTAGGGTTGTTGAGATATTAGTATGCGGTAACCCGAAAGTTGTTCGGAGTCCCAGATGAGATCTCGGACGTCACGAGGAGTTCCATAATAGTCCAGAGGTGAAGAATTATATATCGCAAGTCCAGTTTCGGCCATCGGGAAAGTTTCGGGGGTAACCGGTATTGTACTGGGACCACCGGAAGGGTCCCGGGGGGTCCACCGGGTGGGGCCACCTGTCCCAGAGGGCCCCATGGGCTGAAGTGGGGAAGGAAACTAGCCCCTGGTGGGCTGGTGCGCCCCCCTTGGGCCTCCCCCTGCGCCTAGGGATGGAAACCCCAGGGGTGGGGGGCGCCCCACATGGCTTGGGGGGCAAGCCACCCCCCTTGGCCGCCATCCCCCTTGAGATCCAATCTCTAGGGCCGGTGCCCCCCCCTTGGGGCACTATATATAGTGGGGGGAGGGCAGCCACACCAAGCCCCTGGCGCCTCCCTCTCCCTCCCGTGACACCTCTCCCTCTCGCTGAGCTTGGTGAAGCCCTGCCGAGATCACCGTTGCTTCCACCACCACGCCGTCGTGCTGCTGGATCTCCATCAACCTATCCTTCCCCGTTTGCTGGCTCAAGAAGGAGGAGACGTATTCCCAACCGTACGTGTGTTGAACGCAGAGGTGCCGTCCGTTCGGCGCTCGGTCATCGGTGATTTGGATCACGACGAGTACGACTCCATCAACCCCGTTTTCTTGAACGCTTCCGCTCGCGGTCTACAAGGGTATGTAGATGCACTCCCCTCTCCCTCGTTACTAGATAACTCCATAGATTGATCTTGGTGATGCGTAGAAAATTTTAAATTCTGCTACATTCCCCAACATGGCTGCGGCGCGTGGCTCTGACTGCCCGTGCACAAGTAAAGGGGTCAAAAGAAGAGCCCCTACTTTTGTACACCGACAGCGACGCCTTTGGAGATGGGGTGGTCTTCACCATGTAATTTTCATTATCATGTACCAGAATGGAAACTTGAGGTGGGAGAATACTGGGTGTGTCTTGGGGGTGATCACCCCATGATGCATCCTAAGCAATTGGCGTCAATGGACGACCAATGCGGATAAGTTCGCTGATCGTGAGAACAGGTGATGATATTGCTTGGCGCTCAATCTGAGGAAGGACTTAATCATCATCTAAATTATCGTGATGACCAATGTCTTCAACTGTGATGGGATCAGCAGCTGGAATGTCTTCAGCTGTGATGGGATCAGCAACTGGAACGTCTTCAGCTTCAGGAGCCTCTGTGGAAGCAGGCTCATGAAAAATTAACTAACGCTCTTGGTTTTCTGAGGCAGGATGAGCAACTGAGATGGGCTTGACAAAAAGGGGCTCTATGTGAGCAGCCCGATCTTTCTTCTTTGTCTTCCTCTTCTTAGTCTGTGGAGCATCGTCAGTGGCATACTTTCTCTTGCACTTTATGGCTTCAGCCTAAGTTTCCCTTGTCTTCTTCAATTCTGAAGTAGCTGTGGGGACCTTAGGCTTTGAGCCTGTCATGCTGGTAGGGAAGACAATGCTAGGTGCTTCCTGCCATACTTCTTCAATGCGTCCCGCAACACACTTCTTCTTCTTCATGGGAGCCATTCTACGGTCAATGCCAAGGCGCCCAGGTGCCTTGCACTTCTCAGCCTCAGTGTGCGCTTGCACACTCTTCTCAGCAAAGTATTTCATTCTCTCTCTGGAACCTTTAGCTTCCTCGTGTTTCTGGTGAAACTATTCCTTGAGCTCATGCAGGATCTGCTTGAAGCGTTGAACATCTGCCACGCTGAGATTGGCCATGTTCCTCTTGAACTGAGCTTTCTCATGATCAATCTTGTTTTTCAGTTCAACTATCTTCTGAGCCAGAGCCAACTCAGTAGCAATGGCACCGTGGGAAGAGACACTAATGCCAATTGGAAGCTCAAGGTCATCAATGTTGATGCTGGGGTTTTCAAACCATTCATCAATGAAGTTGTTTAAGATATCCACATCAAACAGGGGCAGATCATTGAAGATCTCCGCCTCCTCCTTGCTCTTTATGAGCATCTCAAGAGCATCATCACCAAAATCGTCGTCGCTGGACAGATCAATGATGGCTTCTTCATTTCACAAGATATCAGCTGGGGTCAGTTCTAGCCCAGAGCGCTAGATGGGCTTCATCTTCTTTGAAGACTTCTCGGTCTTCTTGGAGATGCGAAAAAGATCTTCAGACTACACGCTTGCTTCAGGTGGTGCAGTGGCCAGTGGCTTCACACGAGAAGCTTTAGGAGCAACAAAGGGCTTTGAAGCCTTAGATTGCTTCTGCTTCTATGGCCTTGGTGGAGCTGGCGCTTCATCAGTGTCAGCGTCATGCTCAGAGTGCTCCACGGCTGCCCCCTGGACAACAATGTGAATGAGGAGACCGTCGAGGTTGTAGAAATGCCTGATGATATTGGGTTCAGCATCATGAGTGCCATCAGCTCGAGGAGCAGATGGACCGGGGTTGAAGTCGAGTCCAAAGTCCTTGTTCTTCATGGCAGACTCTTTGGCAAACTGGAAGTTGCGCTTGAAGAGATTGTCCTCATGACAACATAGCAGACTAGATGTATTGGCATTTTCAGGCCGTGGTCCTCGGACCATGCAAGGATAGAAACCTTGAGCTATTGCTTTAGACTTGGACTTGGGATGAAGACCTTTGTATACAATATCTCCCCAGGGGCCCATGATGGCATTCTTTTCAACATATTCGGCAGTGACAAATTTGTACTTGAACCATTTCTCTACCCAATATCATCGAATCCATTGGATTCGGTTCTTGCGTTCCCCATAGGTCTCTTCAGGGTCTGACTTGTATAGTTCAAAGAGATCTGGTTGTAGGTCCTTGGCTATGTCCCCACGGCGCTGTCTGCCGCCCTTTTTGCTGACTTTTTTGTCGCCATGAAGTTCAGACTGAATGGCTCAGAACTTGCAAAGGCTTCCGTCTGCTGGTCAGACAGGAACTAGCTTCATGAGAATTGATGTGACATTGTAAGAACTCTGCAAATGAATGCAGACTATGAGAACCAAGGGATTCTCCCACGGACATGTACCTGTGACAACATTAGAGATGCGAGGGAAGGGGAAGAGGTCATATGCATTCTTAGAAGATATTGAAGATAAATTAGTTTGAAGACATTGACCTCATGACGCGAGGACATTCACTTATTTGTTGAGAGTTGGTTCTAGATTTGTACGAATCCAAGAATAGGTACAAGTGAGGAATCTAACTAGTAGTGAAGCATAAGTGAACATTCTAGTCATGAGATGAGATGCAAAATAGGATAGATCCAATTTTGTAGTTTTAGAAACCACTTTTGGTGATGAAGATGGATTGATCGGATCAAAAACACAGTAAAAGGTAAGTTTTAATTACCACACGAAGAACTGCTAGAGGGAGTGGAGTTGGAGGACGAGCAGTTCAATCTTCCGTGCCCTAACTTGGCGACGGAAGACACCTACGACGGCGGCGGAGGAGACGAGGTCCGCGGCCAACGTGAGGACGGCGTCGGTGAGGTCGCGGCAGCTAAGCGCTTCGTCGCCGGCATCTTCGAGAGCTAGCGGTGGCGCTAGGGATTGTGCGAGGTGGAGAGGTGGAAGAAAAGATAATGACCGCGGTGAGGTGTATATTTATAGGGACAGGCACGGCACATCATTATTACACAGGTGCCCCTGGCGGTTCACATCTAAGGGACGCGTGGCATGCATGCAACACCTTGGAAGTTGTTCCATGATCCCACGCACGCCTGGATTGTCGGGTAGTCGTTCCCGCTTCTCCGGTTTTCAGGCAAAAGAGATATAGCATTAAAAACAGATTCATTTTTTGTCTCTGTGTCTTCTGCTGACAAGGACTCGAAGAAGACAATAGACAGTTTCAATAGAATGCATGTGATTTGGATAGATAGAATCTGAGGTATAAGCATAGAGGGGGTTAGGTTCCGATCACATTCACTCAGGTCAAAGGATTCATACAAGAGGTCACAGCTATAAGTGAATGTTGTAGAGGACAAAATACAAGTATATGGATATACCAATATGATACCAAATCAACATTGTGAAGATAAACATGAAGTTGATTCAATGTTGAAGAAAAACCAAATGCAGAGACTATGCAAATGTGACGCCAATAAAAACACTTCAAACAAGAGTTTGGTGGTGGTGTTACCCACTTTATAGGAAGTATCAGACCCAGACACGGCGCACAATTATCGTGGCGCTCCGAAGTAAATTTCCGCATTAATGTATTCACACTTAGAGTGTATGTATTCATTATTTGAAGATATATGTTACTTCGTGTATTGCACATCTAAGTCATCACATGCATAAGCGTTAGAATGTGTGTCCAACTACAGGACATTTGACGATTCTAAGATATTTAGCTCACACCGCAACTTGCAAAACCTTCTCTGATCCAAGGGCTTTTTGAAGATACCCCCCAATTGCTCTTCAGTGTTGACGTGAATGATATCAATATCTTCCTTCATGACATGATCTCTGAGAAAGTGATGACGGATCAGAATGTGCTTTGTCTTCGAATGCTGAACTGGGTTGTTGGCAATCTTGATGACGCTATCATTGTCGCAGTAGAGTGGCACATGCTTCAGATGGATGCCATAGTCCTTGAGAGTTTGCTTCATCCACAGAAGCTGAGTGCAGCAAGTTCCAGCAGCAATGTATTCAGATTCAACATTGGAGAGCGAGACACAGTTCTGCTTCTTTGAAGACCAACAGACAAGAGATCGTCCAAGAAAATGACATGTGCCTAATGTAGACTTGCGATCAACCTTGTCACGAGCATAATCAGCATCTGAGAATCCAACTAGATAAAACTTTGAGCCCTTTGGATACCATAATCCTAGTGTTGGGGTGTAAGCCAAATATGGAAGAATTTGCTTCACATCTAAGTGATGCGATTCCTTTGGTGCCTATTAGAATCGGGCAAACATACAAACGCTGAGCATGATATCAGGCCTAGATGCACACAAATAGAGTAAAGAACCAATCATGGAGTGGTATACATTTTGATCGAATTCTTTACCATTGTCGTCGGGGCCCAGATGACTTTTGGTTGGCATTGGCGTCATGTATCCCTTGCAGTCTTGCATTCCAAACTTCTTCAGGCAGTCTTTGAGGTATTTCTCTTGGGATATGAAGATGTCATTCCTTTGTTGACAGATTTGAAGAGCAAGGAAGAACTTCAGCTCACCCATCATGGACATCTGATATTGCTCTTGCATCATGTGTCCAAACTCAACACTGTATCTTTTGTTAGTGCAGCCAAAGATAATGTCATCCACATAGATCTGGCACACAAACAGTTCACCATCATATGTCTTCATGAAGGGAGTGGGATTTAGGGAACCAGGTTTGAAGCCTTTGCTCTTCAGGAAGTCCTTGAGTGTGTCATACCAAGCATGAGGGGCTTGTTTGAGGCCATATAGTGCCTTGTTGAGCTTGTAAACCACATTAGGATGTTTTGGATCTTCAAAGCCAGGTGCTTGTGCAACATACACTTCTTCTTCGATCTTGCCATTGAGAAAAGCACTCTTCACATCCATTTGATATAGGAGGATGTTGTGATGGTTGGCATAGGCTAGCAGAATGCGAATGGCTTCAAGCCTAGCCACCAGAGCGAATGTTTCATCGAAGTCAATTCCTTCAACTTGAGTATATCCTTGAGCAATGGGACGAGCCTTGTTTCCGACGGCTTGACCATGCTCATCTTGTTTGTTGCGATAGATCCATTTTGTGCCAATGATATTGTGCTTGCGAGGATCAGGACGCTTGACCAGTTCCCATACATTGTTCAGCTCGAACTGTTGAAGCTCTTCTTGCATAGCTTGAATCCATTCAGGTTCCATGAAGGCTTCAGCAGCTTTCTTGGGTTCAGATATGGACACAAATGCACAGTGACCACAGAAATTTGCTAGTTGTGTATCTCTTAAATGAGTAAGGGGACCTGGTGCATTGATGCCATCAATTATCTTCTCAATGCAACACGAGGATGAACTGGACGAAGATTTTGCTCTTGCAGATCATTGTCTTCATCTTCAGCATTGGCTTCAGGCTGAGCAGAGTCTTTAGGTTTATTTGGTGCAGAGATGATAAGTTCCTCTTCAGCCTTTGCCTCTGAAGGTATGATTTCTATAGCACCCATAAGTTTGACTGATTCACAAGGAGGGACTTTATCTAGCACATTTGGCAGGTGCTCTCTTTGTGATCCATTAGTTTCATCGAACCGCACATCCACAGTTTCAACTACTTTATAGTGAAAGAGGTTGAAGACTCAGTAGGAGTGTGAATCCTTTCCTTAACCATGCATAAAACCTTCATGTGCTTTCGGTGCAAATTTTGACGTGTGATGTGGATCCTTGATCCAGCACCTGGCACCAAATATTCTGAAGTAGCTTACATTTGGCTTCTTACCAGTCAGTAGTTCATATGATGTCTTCTTTAGAACCTTTTGGAGATAAACACGGTTGATGTCATGGTGCGCAGTATCAGTGTCTTCAGGCCAGAACTTCCTTAGAATCTTGTACTCATCAAACATTGTCCGAGCCATCTCAATGAGTGTTCTGTTCTTGCGCTCCACGATGCCATTCTGCTGAGGTGTGTATGGAGCTGGGAATTCATGAGTGATGCCCAATGTATCAAGATAAGTGTTGAGGCCGGTTTTCTTGAACTTTGTGTCATTGTCACTTCTTATGTGCTTCATCTTGATGCCATAGTTTGTCATGGCACGATTTGCGAATCGTCTGAAGACATCCTGCACTTCAGTCTTCTGGAGAATTATATGCACCCAGGTATATCTAGATTAATCATCAAAAATAATGAAGCCATAGAGACAAGCAGTGGTAGTAAGGGTGGAGTAATGAGTAGGGCCAAATAGGTCCATGTGAAGCAGCTCGAAGGGACGTGATGTCGTCATGATTGTCTTCGAAGGATGCTTGGCCCTAGTCATCTTCCCAGCTTCACAGGCACCACATAGATGATCCTTTTTGAACTTGACGCCCTCGATACCTACGACATGCTTCTTCTTCGCGAGAGTGTACAACTTTCTCATGCCATCATGCCCTAGCTTCTGATGCCAGAGCCAACACTCTAAAGCTTTTGCTAGAAGACATACTGCCAACTGTGGTCCTGCTGAGAAATCTACCATCTACAAATCACCTTTTCGGTACCCTTTAAAGACTAAAGACTTGTCAGATTCCATTAGAACAAGGCAACAATATTTTCCAAATATCACAATCATGTTCAAGTCACAAAGCATTCAGACAGACATTAAGTTGAAACCAAGGGATTCAACAAGCATCACTTTATCCATGTGCTGATCCTTTGAGATTGTAACTCTACCTAGACCCAATACCTTGCATTTACAAGTGTCAGCAAATGTGATATGACTCTTGTCAGATGGACGTAAGGTTGAGTCCATGAGAAGATTTCGATCGCCAGTCATGTGGTTAGTGCATCCACTATCAATAATCCATTCTGAAGTAGCTGGTGTCATACCCTACGGTGCAGTTAGGGGGATAGGCTTCACGAAGAGTATTGTGAAGCACAAACATTTGATGAGAAAATGGATTATGAAAGCTCAGATCTAGGTTAGGACTGATAGGATGAATGGCAAGCAATTTAGGAACGAAATACATAATAAGACCATTTGGGAATTTTGTCTTGGGCCCCACAAGATGTTTTAGGTCTCCAGCAATAGCATCTGACGCCTTTGATTTCCGACTGGAGACCTTTCCCTACAAAAGAGAGTTAAGCTTTCTTAACCACCCACATCTTCACGGGTGGCTTTGTAGCAATGAGTCTAAGTGCAACTTCTGAGAACTTTGGCTTTGGAGCCCTAGCAAATAGTCTTGAAGGAGGTGAATAATACTCATAAGAATAGGAAGAATAGTTCTTGGTCTTATGAACATTGCGGTTTGATGAAACACACTCATATTCATAGGCCTGAGTATGGTTTCCCTGTAAAACATTTGTGTTAGGGTGGCTTTGGTGAGTCCTCTATCTGTATGAAGCCTTTGGACCATGTGAAGCCTTTGGTCTGGGGTTTGTCTTCATCCCAGGTGGTGTCATGATGACATTCACCTAAAGATTTTCTAGACAGCTCTTGGGCAGCCAGATCTTCTTCAAAGGTGGTCCATTCCTGTAGTTAGTACCAATATACCTGGCAAACACTTCACCATTCTGATTCTTAAACAGTTTATAGTTTGCATTGAAGGATTCATTAATGATGGACGGGTTAGCACAAGTGAAGCCAGATAAGGTAGATGGATCCACTGAAGGTCCCTTTGCAGCAACCCATGTGGTTTTGGGGTACTACTCAGGCTTCCAGTAAGAACCATCAACGTTCATTTTCCTTTCGAACCCAACACCCTCTTTCCTAGGGTTTCAGTTCAGAATCTGTTTCTTGAGGACATCACATAGTGTCTGATGCCCTTTGAGACTTTTGTGCATTCCTGTCTCAAGCAATGTCTTCAACCTGGCATTCTCATCAGCAATAGTAGTGGTATCCTCAGTATAGGGGTTAGTTACCACATCACCAGTTGAAGATATTGCAACAGTAGTACTAGTAGAACATCCAGCAACAGAAGAAGCGTTATCACGCTCAAGGCGTTTTAGACATGGTGGTTGAAATCCTTCCTGAGCGGGACTGATCTATTGAGCGCGAAGTGACTCGTTCTCCTTTTGAAGGTCTTCATGAGTAGCTCTCAATTTCTCAAGTTCTTGCTTCCTTTGAAGATAATCATAGGAAATATTTTCATGAGCTGTTGAGAGCGTTTCATGACGACTTTCAAGTTCCTTGTACTTAACATGAAGATTTTTAATGTCTTCAATTAAGGACTGAGTTCGAGTCATTTTCGCGTCCAACAGGTCATCACTTTTGTCTAACAGTTTTTGAATATGTTCCATAGTAGTCTGTTGGTGTGTTGCAATTTTAGCAAGTGTTTTGTAGCTAGGTTTAGATTTACATTCAGAGTCATCTTCACTAGATGTTTGATAGTGAGCATCGCGTGAGTTTACCTTGGCTCCACGTGCCATGAAGTAGTAGGTGGGAGCAGAGTCATCCTCGTTAGCATCAACGTTGGTGAAGTGGCCATTGTCTTCAGTATCGAAGATGGACTTGGCGACGTATGCTAAAGCTAAAGCCAGGCTTGCCACGCCTGAAACAGAATCCTCTTTAGACTCCATCTCCACTTCCTCAGATGCAGACTCCTCCTCTGAATCCATTTCCATGCCAACAAACGCACGACCCTAGCTAGATGAGCTCTTTTTGTGTGATGAAGACTTTGACGAATCCTTGGAAGAAGACTTTGAGGATTTCTTCTTCTTGTTGTTGTTCTCATTGTCCCATTGCGGACATTCAGAGATGTAGTCACCAGGTTTCTTGCAGTTGTGGCACGTTTTCTTCTTGTAGTCATGGGAGGAAGCTTCATCATTTCTTGAGCTGGATCTTGAAGACTGTGTGGAGCCTTTCTTCCTGGTGAACCTTTGGAACTTCTTCACGAGCATGGCAAGTTCCTTTCCAGTGTCTTCAGGATCCTTAGAACTGCAGTCAGATTCTTCTTTAGATGAGGAAACAACCTTTTCCTTCAAAGCACGAGCTCGGCCATAGTAGGGACCATGTATATCTCTTTTCATAGATAGCCGAAACTCATGTGTGTTGAGCCTTTCAAGGATGCCAGATGGATCGAGAGTCTTGAACTCAGGGCGTTCTTGAATCATCAAGGCTAGGGTGTCAAATGAGCTGTCGAGTGATCTCAAGAGTGTCGTGACGATTTCATGCTTGGTGATCTCAGTGGTGCCGAGTGCATGAAGCTCATTTGTGATGTCAGTGAGGCGATCAAACGTCAGCGGAACATTCTCATTATCATTTCTCTTGAAGCGGTTGAAGAGATTGCAAAGAACACTGATCCTTGAGTCTCTCTGGGTTGATACGCCTTCATTGACCATGGAGAGCCAGTCCCAGACTAGCTTCACAGTTTCCAGAGCACTCACACGAACATAATGTCCTTTGGTCAGATGACCACACATGATGTTCTTGGCAGTAGAATCCAGTTGAATGAAGTTCTTGACATCAGCTATGGTGATGCTTTCACCAGCCTTGGGAACGCCATTCTTGACGACATACCAGAGGTCGACATCAATGGCTTCAAGATGCATGCACATCTTATTCTTCCAGTAGGGGTAATTAGTGCCATCGAAGACAGGGCACGCAGCGGACACTTTGATTATCCCTGCAGTCGACATAGCTAAATTCCAGGTGGTTAAACTGAATCACACAGAACAAGGGAGCACCTTGCTCTGATACCAATTGAAAGTGCTAGTTATCAACTAGAGGGGGTGAATAGGCGATTTTCATGAAAGTCTTCAAAACACAGGGGCTTTGAAGAAAAACAGTAGCAATGAGCCTCTAAATATGCAGCGGAAGGTAGACTACACTAGACAAGCCATAGTCAAGTAAGCAATGATGTGAAAGCACGAAGACTATCAGCAGCCAAGTAATAGAATCAAGATGGAAGATGGTATGAATCCAAACAACAACAGTCTTCACACAGTGAAGTCAATCATATCATGCAAGCAGGCAATGACTTCACGAAGATGAACATTAAGTAAAGAGAGTTAAAAGATAGAACCAGTACCTCGGTGAGGACAGGTATTTGTTGGACTAGTTCCAGTTGCTATGACAACTGTACGTCTGTTTAGGGAGGCTGGGATTTAACTCAGAAGACCGCGTCTTAACCTTATTCCCCTTGATCTAAGGACACATAGTCCTCACCCAATCACTCTGGTATGTCTTCAAGGTAGACTTCCAAACCTTCACAGACTTCGTTCATCGGTGATCCACAATGTCTCTTGGATAGTCAGAATGCAACGCCTAACCGGCTGAAGGATTCACAGTCCTCAAGTGTAATAACTCTTCAGATCACGCAGAAAGAAAGACTTCAGTGATGCCTAACACTCTTTGGCTCTGGGTGTTTAGGGCTTTGTCCTCGCAAGGATTTCTCTCTCAAAGGCTTCGAGCTGGGTTGCTCTCAAACGAAAAAACCCATGTACTAACTCTGAGCAGCCACCAATTTATGGTGTAGGGGGTGGGCTATTTATAGCCACGAGGCAACCCGACCTGATTTGTTCGAAGTGACCCTGGGTCACTAATGAACTGACACGTGTCCAACGGCCAGATTTCAAACATACGCGACAGGTTGACTTGGGCTACAAGTAAAGCTGACTTATCCAGCTCTGGATAAGATTTGCTCTCATTGTCTTCGCTCGAAGACATAGAATTTGGTTGAGCATCACTTCAGTCACTCTAAATTTCTTCACTTGGACCCCACTTAATAGTACAGTGCTTCCTATGACTCGACAAGGAAGAAAAGGAAACTACGAGACAACTGTGTCTTCACAGTCCATAGTCTTCATACGATCTCTTTTCATGTCCTAGTCTTCAACGTAAAACTCTTCATAGACCACCATTGTATTCAATGTCTTCACACATTTTTAGGGGTCATCTCTGGTAGTTAAACTGAATCAATGAGGGACTACTACCTGTGTTATCCTGCAATTCTCACAAACACATTAGTCCGCCAACCAGGTTTGTCGTCAATACTCCAAAACCAACTAGGGGTGGAACTAGATGCACTTACACTACTAGATTGATCTTTCTTGCAATGGGAGAAGTGCTTAGCTTTGGGTTCAATCTTGCGGTGTCCTTTCCCAGTGACAGTAGGGGTAGCAAGGCACGTATTGTATTTTTGCCATCGAGGATAAAAAGATGGGGTTTATATCATATTGCTTGAATTTATCCCTCTACATCATGTCATCTTGCTTAATGCATTACTCTGTTCTTATGAACTTAATATTATAGATGCATGCTCGATAGCGGTCGATGTGTGGAGTAATAGTAGTAGATGCAGAATCGTTTCAGTCTACTTAACATGGACGTGATGCCTATATTCATAATCATTACCTAGATAATCTCATCACTATGCGCTCTTCTATCAATTGCTTGGCAGTAATTTGTTCACCCACCTTAATACATGCTATCATGAGAGAAGCCACTAGTGAAACCTATGGCCCCCGGGTATCTTTCTTATTATATTGCATCTCTTTTTTATTTATATCACATCTCGTTTACTATTTTGCAATCTTTACTTTCCAATCTATACAACAAAATACCAAAAATATTTATCTTACTATCTTTATCAGATCTCACTTTCGCAAGTGACCGTGAAGGGATTAACAACCCCTTTATCGCGTTGGTTAAGAGATTCTTGATTGTTTGTGCAGGTACTAGGTTACTTGCGTGTTATCTCCTACTGGATTGATACCTTGGTTCTCAAAAACTAACGGAAATACTTACGCTACTTTTGTGGCGCCGTTGCCGGGGAGATCTACGCTCAAGTCGAGACATACCAAGTACCCATCATAAACTCTTCTCCCTCGCATTACATTATTTGCCATTTGCCTCTCGTTTTCCTCTCCCCCACTTCACCATTACCGCTTTATTCGCCCCTTTCCGTTCGTCTCTTTCCTCTTGCCTCTTGTGTGTTCGTTTTTAGTGCGGTTTGCTGCCATCATGTCTGAAACTGGGAGGTTATCATTAAAAAGGGTAGTAGTAACGATGGGGGAAACATTGATGCTTTTGATTATCCTCATGAAGAACCTACTATTTTACACCCTAAAAAGTTTCGGAATGGTAGTGGTGATATTATTGGAAAAGGAGTTATTCAAGATTTCTTTACTTGCGCTCGTGCTTTGCCTTCTAAGGGTGGGTCTATTCTTCATAAAACTAGTAGTCTTGCGGATGCTATATCTTTGCTCGTGGTTGAACTTGAAAGACAATTTGTCCACATGCATCCTTGCATACAAAGGATTTTTCTAGAATTTTCCAATATTGAGCATTCTTCTGTTAAGCGAGCAGCTACCATCTTTTTAGCTCATGAGTTCAGGTTTATAATAATAGATGCCAATGAAAATTTTGCACATTATAGGGTGGATGCCGGCCGTCCTCCCATAGAAGCAATCATTTTTTTATCAACAAGACATAATGCGTTTACGATCCTTAGACCGTGTTGCTTATAATGAAAACCTTAGAAAAAAGGTTCCTACCGATGTTCAAGTTGACAGGATTTCTGAACTTAATGATAATTTTGCTATCCAGAACAGTGGGTTAGGTTTTTCCCTTGAACAAAGGCTCATGACTTTTTGCCAAAAGAATGCTTATAATGATGAATTGGTTGTGCAATATGAGGGGCCAAAGGAGGAACCAATACCTCCCGAGCTTGATCTTGGGGACATTTGTCCCATTAAATTTAGCCCTTTTGATTACTTTTTCTTGCCAGAAAGAAAACTAGTTGCTGAACGTAGGGAGTATGACATGAGTTTTTGCGATTTGCCTTATCATTATCATGGCAATACCTAGATCTATTCTAGCGTTTATGCCTAGCTAGGAGCGTTAAACGATAGCGCTTGTTGGGAGGCAACCCAATTTTATTTTCGTTCTGTACTTTTTGTTCCTGTTTACTAATAAAAAATTATCTAGCCTCTGTTATGATTGTGTTTTTATGTTTTAATTAGTGTTTGTGCCAAGTAAAACCTTTAGGATCTTCTTGGGTGATTGTTGTTCGATCTTGCTGAAAAAAATAGAAAGTATGCGGTCATGAAAATAATTTTCATTTTATACCATAGAGCGATAAAATACCAATTCCAACTGCAGTAAATCAACATTCAAATTATTTAGGTTTTCCTAATTTTTCAGAATTTTTTGAGTTACAGAAGTATCGAAACCTCCAAATTGCTACAGACTGTTTTGTTTTGACAGATTCTATTTTTGTGTGTTTTTTTACTTATTTTAATGAATCTATGGCTCGGGGGGTATGAACCATAGAGAAGTTGGAATACAGTAGGTTTAACACCAATATAAATAAAGAATGATTTAATTATAGTACATTAAAGTGGTGGTTTGTTTTCTTATACTAACGAAGCTCATGAGATTTTCTGTTAAGTTTGGTGTTGTGAAGTTTTTGTGTAAAGATTTGATGGATTTTGGAACAAGGAGTGGCAAGATCCTAAGCTTGGGGATGCCCAAGGCACCCCAAGGTAAGATTCAAGGGAAACTAAAAGTCTATGCTTGGGGATGCCCAAGGCACCCCAAGGTAAAATTCAAGGGCAACCAAAAGTCTATGCTTGGGGATGCCCCGGAAGGCATCCCCTCTTTCGTCTTTGTCTATCGGTAACTTTACTTGAGGCTATATTTTAATTCACCACATGGTATGTGTTTTTCTTGGAGCATCTTGTATGATTTGAGTCTTTGCTTTTTAGTTTACCACAATCATCCTTGCTGTACACACCTTTTTGGAGAGACACACATGAATCGGAATTTATTAGAATACTCTATGTGCTTCACTTATATCTTTCGAGCTAGATAATTTTGCTCTAGTGCTTATATTGTTTTAGAGCATGGTGGTGGTTTTATTTTATAGAAATTATTGATCTCTCATTCTTCACTTATATTATTTTGAGAGTCCTTTAGAACAACATGGTAATTTGCTTTGGTTATAAAATTAGTCCTAATATGATGGGCATCCAAGATGGGTATAATAACTTTCATATAAATTGCATTAAATACTATGAGAAGTTTGATACTTGATAATTGTTTTGAGATATAAAGATGGTGATATTAGAGTCATGCTAGTTGAGTAATTGTGAAATTGAGAAATACTTGTGTTGAGGTTTGCAAGTCCCGTAGCATGCACGCATGGTAACCGGGGTGTGACAAATTTGAAGCATGAGGTGTTCTTTGATAGCCTTCCTTATGAGTGGCGGTCGGGGACGAGCGATGGTCTTTCCCTACCAATCTATCCCCCTAGGAGCATGCATGTAGTGCTTGGTTTTGATGACTTGTATATTTTTGCAATAAGTATGTGAGTTCTTTATGACCAATGTTGAGTCCATGGATTAGACACACTCTCACCCTTCCACCATTGCTAGCCTCTCTTGTGTTGTGCAACTTTCGCCGGTACCATAAACCCGTCATTTACCTTCCTCAAAACAGCCACCATACCTACCTATTATGGCATTTCCATAGCCATTCCAGGATATATTGCCATGCAACTTTCCAGCATTTCGTTTATTATGACACGCTTCATCATAGTCATATTGCTTTGCATGATCATGTAGTTGACATCATATTTGTGGCATGGCTACCACTTATAATTTTTTATACATGTCACTCTTGACTCATTGCACATCCCGGTACACTCCTGGAGGCATTCACATAGAGTCATATTTTGTTCGAAGTATCAAGTTGTAATTCTTGAGTTGTAAGTAAATAAAAGTGTGATGATCTTCATTCTTAGAGCATTGTCCCGTGTGAGGAAAGGATGATGGGGACTATGATTCCCCCACAAGTCGGGATGAGACTCCGATGAAAAAAAGGAGGCCAAAAAAAGGAGAAGGCCCAAACGAAAAAAATGAGAGAAAAAGAGAGAAGGGGCAATGTTACTATCCTTTTTCCACACTTGTGCTTCAAATTAGCACCATGATCTTCATGATAGAGAGCCTATTATGTTATCACTTTCATATACTAGTGGGAATTTTTCATTATAGAACATGGCTTGTATATTCCAATGATGGGCTTCCTCAAATTTCCCTAGGTCTTCATGAGCAAGCAAGTTGGATGCACACACACTTAGTTTCTTTTTTGAGCTTTCATACACTTATAGATCTAGTGCATCCGTTGCATTGCAATCCCTACTCACTCACATTGATATGCCTAGTTGATGTGAGACTATCTTCCTCCTTTTTGTCTTCTCCACAACCACCATTCTATTCCACCTATAGTGCTATGTCCATGTCTCGTGCTCATATATTGCATGAAAGTTGAAAAGTTTGAAAATGCTAAAGTATGAAACGATTCCTTGGCTTGTCATCGTGGTTGTGCATGATAGGAGCATTTTGTGTGACGAAAATGAAGCATAGCCAAGGTCAGGACCCCAATTCTAAGTCACACCGATCTAGCCTGTAACACCTCATATCACTTTGCGGCCTCACGCACGGTATCCCCACGGCTGTTGCCTTACCATGGCACGGGACCGTTTATGCCTTTTGGCTCATGTATATGATAGTGTCGCTAGCATCCATATGACAGAGAACCCGGGCCGACATGACTAGTCGTGAACCCAAAGTGGCACTAACTTACGGGGACAGGCATACATGAATCAACATCGAGCATGTCGGTCAGCAGCGTGCGAATCCGGGCTGTAGCACTGGGCTAACAGGACTCCGGTGAACCGGGCTGTAGCGGGCTAGGCAGGACTCCGGATGTCACCGCATGACATTTCCCCGAAGGGACAGACACAGGAACGAATTGAATCACATGCCAGCCAGTCAAGTGTTCCGGAGCAGTAGTGCTGGGCTAGCAGGACTCCGATGAACCGGGCTATAGCGGACTACTATGGCTCATGGAAGCACAAGACTACATTTCCCCATAAGAGAGGCTACCAAGGATAAACAACTAGGTTGTCGGATCCCACACATACCAAGCATTACAACATGGCATCACAACAAGACTCTACGACTCAGAGTATTTATTCATCAGGCTCCGAGGAGCCAAGAATTACAAACATGGGTCTCATGACCCAGCATACAGAGCATACAAGCAACAAACACATGCGTAAGCTTAACTTGTCTGAGTATAGACAACTACAAATGAAGAAGGCTCAGAAGCCTGACTATCTACAAGACCCTCCCAAGGTAACAAGCTTGCTAGAAATAGCCCGCGTGGGTAACAAGCTATAGACCTCTTGTCTGCTGGGTAACAAGCTAAACGTCAAAGTCCACGTGGAACTACTAGCGAGACTGAAGTGTCTCTGCAAAAACATAAATTAAGCAAACGTGGGTACGAATGTACCCAGCAAGACTTACATCATAACTAACTACATATGCATCAGTATCAATAAAGGGGTGGTGGAGTTTAACTTCAGCAAGCCAGCTTTGACTCAGTGGCTATCCTGAACTACGACTGCAAGTAACTCTTTTGTGGTGGCGCACACGAGTCCACATATTCACCATATCAATACTCCACTATGGATCCGCTCCCGTCTCTCTACGAGAAGGCCATCCATAGCACTCACACTTATCTTGTGCATTTTAGAGTATCCACTTTCAGTTGTCTATGAACTATGCAAGGGGTCCAAGTTTCCATATCCGAGGAATCCGGCTATTCGAATAGATAATGATAACCCTGCAGGGGTGTACTTCTTCACACACCCTCTCGCCACTTACCACCATGTACACGTCGTGTATCTCGACAACCTTCAAGCGGAAGCCTGGCGAGGGAGTCAGCCATGACCTGACTAACCAACAAGTCTCTAGTCCAGGTTTATCGCCTATTCGGGTTCCATCCGCAAGGAGATCCACCCGGGGTGTCGCTCACGGCCCCAAACGATGTGTGCAGGGTTCCCAAGCCCACCATCCGGGTGCCACTTGGTAAACCGTGCCACCGTGCCTAGTCTGTCCCAAGCCCACCTGTACCGGGTGCCACTTGGTAGACTACTAACACTACCTACAAACACCAGAAACTAGTTGCAACTCCTGGACAGAGATCGAGTTGATTAATAAGTCGAGAGGGGTCGAGTTACCGGAACCCAATGTGTGGTAGTAACTGTTCATCGATCACAAACACAGAACTCAATTCCTGAGGACGACTGCAATGAGACAACCCACCATGTACTCCTACATGGCCTCTCACCGCTAGCTTTACCTAATAGTGTTCACACACTTAGCTCACACACAGTAGGACATGTTCATCACCATTCCAATTCATTCCCGATGAATCAGATCTAACTCAACTCTAAGCAATAGCAGGCATGACAAACAAGCATGAATGAGTAGGCACGCCAGGGCTCAAACAACTCCTACTCATGCTAGTGGGTTTCATCTATTTACTGTGGCAATGACAGGTAATACAAAGGAAAGGGGTTCAACTACCGCAACATGTAACGGTTGAATCGTTGTTGTCGTAATGTAGTAAAAGAGAGCAAGAGCGAGAGAGTGGGATTGTATCAGAATGAACAAGGGGTTTTTGCTTGCCTGGCAGTTCTGAAGATAGTATAACTCTTCATCTGTGTCATCGATCATATCGCCGAAACATGTCTACTGAGAGGGGACAATTGCCGGCAAGGGAACATAAACAACATTAAATTAATGCAATGCACAAGCGAATGAATGATATGACATATTAAGGTACTGAATTGACCTGATGCAATATCTAGCCAATTTAATTGAAGTGGAACTCAAACAAGATGAAATTCCAACTCCAAATGTTATTTCATAAATTTCCCTAATCATAATTTGTCCTATTCAATGAGGTTAACTTGTTCAAACATGCATGATCATGGCCTAAACAGATTCTTCATATTTTTCTGATCATTTTTCATATATAATTTATTTCATTCTGAGCTACGGTTGAATTTCTATGATTTTTAGAAGTTTTGGATATTTTCTGAAATAAATAAATCACTTAAGATTTATTTAAATTCCAAAAAAGGATTACCGCGTCAGCCTGACATCATCATGACATCAGCAGGTCAACGGGGCACGGACCAGGTCAAAGCTGACCAGTGGGACCCACTGGTCAGTGACACAGTGTCAACTACAGAGGCTGACGTGTGGGTCCGGTCAATGCTGACGTGGCCAAGTCAATGGTGACAGGCGGGGCCCTTTGAGATTAGTACTAATTTAACAGAGAAGTTAAACTAATTAATTTAGGCACGGGGGCCCACTTGGCAGTGGCTCTAGGGGGTGATTAGCTGGGTGTTTAGGCCCTAATTAAGTGGCCATGTCAGCGGCTAACTGCCGGTGACACACACACGCGGCGGCGGCTCTCGTTCCGGCGATTCCGGCGACGAGAGGAGGCGAGGTTGGTCTCTACGGCTGCTGCGCGAGGAGGCGCTTTGATTGGTGGCCGTGGGCGGTGCTGGGTCGGACTGCATCGGCGATGGCGATGACAACAACGGCGGCTGGAGCATGGCTATGTGCGGGCACGGTGCTGCAGCTCGAGGGAGAGCGAATGGAGGCGCTAGGAAGCACGTAAAGAGCAGCAGAATCACGTAGGAGCAACTTGTTGGAGTGGAGGGGCTCAGAAGCACGGAGCTCACCGGCCATGGCGGCGGCCGGAGCTCGGGTTCGTGGGGACGGCAGCTAGTGAGCGGGAAGGGAGGGGGTGAGCAAGGGGGACGGGGCAGGTGCTCACAACGGTCCAGATGAGCAGCTCAGCCGGCCCGGGGAAGCTCTGTAGCGGACGGAGTGGCGGGATCGATCTCGGCGAGCCGAGGTTGAAGAAGACGGCGTGGATGTCGCTTTGGGGCTTCCGGCGTTGCTTGGCTCGGTGGAAATGACGAGGACGATGTAGCGGAGCTCGTAGGCACGTCAGCAGGGCGAGGCGGAGACGGTGGCCGCGGCAGTAGCGATCAGCGGCGACGAGCTCGCTCGGATGCGAGAGAGAGAGATCCAGGAAAGGGGGTGAGAGTGACACTACTAGGGAAAAGCCTAGCAGCAGCGCGGGTTTTGGGCCTATTAGCAGGGCGGGGGCCAGCGCTACTAATAAGGCGCTACATCTAACGTATAGCACCAGCGCGGGTGCCACCCGCGCTACTACTACGTCCGTTAGTAGTAGCGTGGGTAAAAACCCGCGCTACTACTAACCCACGGAATTTTTTTTTTGAATTTTTTGCGCGAATTTTCAAATTTCTGAATTATTTTAACCTCTAATCTCTAATCACCCTCATCGCTGCTCAATTTAATCTAATCACCTCTCATCATTCCAAATCATCTAACTTCCCGGACAGTCACCCATCCTCTCACTACTCCAGCCTGAGCACGCTTAACTTCCGGGCTCTATTCTCCCTCGATTCCAAGTTTGCACTTGTTGTTTTCCTGACAATAGTAAGATGTCAATCCTATTAACCCTCGGGAGTTTAGCTTGAGCATGAAGTCACACATTTCGCTGTTTGAGTTTAAAACTATTGTTCTAAAAAACAATAATTATTTAGTAACACAAATATTTCTTGAATAAGGAGTTTGACCACATTTTTACCAAAGTTTGACCACAGTTTGACCATATTTTACCAAAATTCCAATAAACTGAAATAATTATTTAGTAACACTAATATTCTTGAATAATTATTTAGTAACACTAATACTTCTTGAATAAGTAGTTTGACCACAGTTTGACCAGATTTGACCAAAATTAAAAAAAACTGAATTTTGAGCATAACTTTTTTCCTTTTAGAATTTGAGGATTCTAAAAATTTGCAAACAGGTTGTAGGATTTTCGTGCTGAACATTTTGATATATTATACGTTTTTTTCTGACATCGTATGCATAAGTTATAGCAGTTTTACATTTTCCCTACACTTTTTGCAAAACATGTCCAAATTTAAGTTTTTAAATTTTCCTAACTATTAGATGTAGTAACATAACTACATCTCAAAGGATTTTAATTTTTGAAACATTTTGATATATATATACGTTTTTTTCTAACATCGTATGCAAAAGTTATAGCCGTTTTACATTTTCCCTATATTTTTTGCAAAACATGTCCAAATTTAAGTTTTTAAATTTTCCTAACTAGTAGATGTAGTAACATAACTACATCTCGAAGGATTTTAATTTTTGAAGTTTTTACCATTTTCTTTTGCTTTTTACAAAACCGAAAAGGCGATCCACCGGGGGGGGGGGGGGTAGAGGTTTCAAAATGGGACCTTTAGTAGTAGCGAGGGATTTTACCCCTCGCTACTACTATGGCATGTCCCGGAGGGGCACGGTTGAGACCTCTTAGTAGTAGCGAGGGGTAAAAACTTAGTAGTAGCGTGGGTTTATAACCCTCGCTACTACTATGGCATGGCCCAAGGGCACGGTAGAGACCGCTTAGTAGTAGCGAGGGGTAAAAACCAGCGCTACTGCAATCAGCTTAGTAGTAGCGAGGGTTAAAAACCCGCGCTACTACTATGGCATGTCCCGGGGGGCACAGTAGAGACCGCTTAGTAGTAGCGAGGGTAAAAAACCAGCGCTACTGCTATCAACTTAGTAGTATCGAGGGTTAAAAACCCGCGCTACTGCTACTTAGCAGCAGCGCCTGATTTTAAAGCGCGCTGCTGCTAAGATTCTTTGTATAGGCTTTTCCCTAGTAGTGCGAGGGAGAGTGAGAGAGAGTCGAGGGGGTCTGCGTGGCGTCTCCAGGGGTCGCGGGAGCAAGCAGGGAGGCAGGAGGTGGCGTGCGGTGGCCGTGCACGCGTCGGGCACGCGTTGTGCATCCGACTGGCGAGAGGAAGAAGACCTCCCTGCCCCTGGTGGGCTGGGCCAGCCAGATGGGCTGCCAGGTGAGTGCCAGGTAAGTGCTTTCTCCCTCTCTCTCTTATTTGTTTCAGTTTTTCTAATTTCTGTTACTGTTTTGCAAATAAAATACTAACCAAGACACTTTGGTTAATTCTGTAAATTTTTGTGAGGAATATTTGAATTATTTTCAAACCACACAACAAATTTCAGAATATCTGGAGCAACCAATATTTAATGGTAAATTTTAAACTCCAACTCAAATACCATAATGATTTAATTCAATGACCAAAATGTCCTGGAAAAATATGCATCATCTCTGGTAGAGGCTTTCACCTATTTCCATAAATCATGAAAATTTTAAAAGGATATTTTGAGGTCATTGAAAATATTTTGGTTGAACCTATTTCAATTGCGTTTGTGCTAGGGTTTATCAATCCCCAATTCAAATTTCTAAAATTTAAACATGATGACATGAATGCTTTCATGCAACTAGTTACAACCAAATCTAGGGCCGTGACAACTCACCCCTACTAAACAAGAATCTCGTCCCGAGATTCAAGTCGCGAGGTAAGAAGACAGAGGGACACAAGCTAACACATTCTTCATTATCCTGATGTCTTTCTCGAGGATGTTGATTTGATAACTCAAGTCGATCTTGACATCTTTTCTTTCAAGATCTTCATCCAACACGATGACGATGGAAGGAAACTCTGTAGGAAATGATCTTCTCAAAGATCGAGCAACTCAAGATCAACTCATGGAGTGAGACGTTGAAACATCTCTTGGGCTGAGACACAAAACACACATCAAGAGAGATGGGAGGTAATATATGACAAAGGTTCAAATTGGTAGGCAACAATTCCACACTTAAGAGGGTGGTGAACGGTTGTCAACGTAGCGAGGAGTTGAGTTGCCATGATACCACATCGAGACATCTTAAGGAAGGTAACTCGCAGAAATATTCCCTTAAGTGGAAAAAAGAATTACTTTTGTTTCAGAGATCATTGAAACTCTTTATACCAGCCTAAGGCAAAAACACAAAAATCATTGGCGGAGTGCGGTAGAATGGCATACTCAGACTAGAATGGATGATGTGGACTACCTTGTTGAAGACAACTCAATGGATGATTTGCTTATCATCGGAAATTGGTGGAATCCATGGTAGGACCACTTTTGAAGATGATCCTGAATAAGAATTACTATGGAGGCAGCCCATAGAGAAATGGCACAAAGACGGTGTAAGCTAGTAACAAAATACAAATGTTGGAATGTTCCAACCATTATATCTGCCTGAGATTCAGATCTGGTTAGTAACAGGATACTTCAGACTCAACATGTCTGCAAAAGAAAGTTTGCAACACAATTCGACGAGATAATATTGCGAGATTCTCGAGAAGTGAACCATGATAGCAAGCTACAAAATATGAGCTGGTTCTGCTACACACGTGTGAACACGTTGTCCAAGACAAGAATGACCACATGGAAGTCTTACAATAAACACTACCGAGTTCTGGTTGGGAAACATCATCGAGGATAGCAAAATCCTTACTTAAGTCATGATTAGCTCTTAAGAAGGAACTTCTTCTCCTAGAACAAGTCAATCAGTGGCTTGCTGTGCTAGGGATACATATGGAATGAAGGTCGCAAGTCTCCAGACCACAGAATACTTTGCACGTGCATGAATAACTTGGGATGAGTCCAGAGGAAGCAAAACTACTTTCTCGAATTCACAGCGGCAACTTTCACCAAATGCACGTGAATCAGAGGTAGTCACTTCTTTCATCCAAACATATGCTTCATGAGATAGCATGAAGAAATGCTTTCAAAGTTTCCAACGCTAACTTAGATGTTCAACATGAATCATGGACAAGATGAAAATGTTGTCAATGGGCTCAACAAACAACCATCCAGGCTTCCATATAGATGGAATTCCACAATTAAGTGATCACGGTGATAGCATTGGTCAGACCAAAGGATGTAATGGTGTATGCCCGAGGAATCAACCTCGAGTAGGACAACATTATGAACATCGTTGGTTCTGATTTGATTTGAGGATAGCCCACACTGAAATCAAAGTTTGGACAAGACAATATATCCAATAACTGATCACGAGGACCAATCGATGAAGATATCTTCTTACATCAACACACACACACAAAAGATATCCCTTAACACGAACTAAGCAAGACAAGCCTTTATCTTCCAAATCTCCAAGTTGTTGTTTGGCTTAACCAACTAGCTCAGGGGTATCCAACACAGATTCTTGGAGAAGGGGTGGTTACAAGAAACCAACTCGACCACGAGCTCAACATAACAGTCAGGGGACAACCTGGTGATACTTCCGAGAAGATAATCGGAAAATCACGAACCACCGATATGTTACTAAGCTCGAGAACAATCTTGCTTTTCAGGGCAAGACGATATGATCAAGAAGAGTGAGGGATTGATACAATCCTAACTCATTGACCGAAGAGTGCACCAGGAAAAATGGACTAGGTAACACGATCAATCTCAGGATGATGATTGAATAACCAACACGCTAAGAATGAGATTGTTGTCCATTGACTACCAAGCAACGTGGTTGCTAGGAGTATTGATTTCACACATCACAATTCACTTGTCAGTATTCTGGTTACAATAACACGGAGATCGATGAATGAACGATGATGGCGAGAAGTATCACTTCAACAAGAATTCATAAGGGTTGGTGCAATCCTCATGAGATTCCTGACATAAAGAGGGCAACACTCCAAGGTAGAGCAGAACAAAAGATAGATTAGCATTTTGATCTGTGGAGTACAACTACTTTGACCCAATCCTAGGAATGGATGAGGTACTGGAGTTTGTTTCTCCTAGTCATTCTGAAATAGAATGGCTTGACGGACCACAAGAATAATAGGCATCGATGAACACGATTGCACACATACTCTTGACTATCAACTGATAGATGATGGTCGGAATACAACTGAAAATGGACAACTCAAGGAGCATATAACTTCCTGAGTTGTGGACGCATGGATTATTATGTCAAACAAGTTCAACATATTTGTTCCGGATAACCCATGCAGAAGAAGAAGGACTGGTAGATTCACAATTTGAATGGAGAACTCATCGAGAGCTCTCCTGTTGTGATATTTTGATCCAACAAACTTCTGCCATAAGTGGAGATTGATCGCACACATAGTGGATCCTATAAACATTTCTGATCCCCATGCCTATCGCAGGCGTTTCTCTTTTGCAAACGTGAAGTGTGATTCCTAATTAATCCCTAATTTGGAAATCACATGTTTTGAATTTGAAAGTAGGCAAGCAGTTATTTCATATCCAACAATGTTTATTACAAATATAGGTTCAACCACGAATGCATAATTCAATGCACAAGTACATATACTGAAGAACTACAGAAGCACCCAGTAAAGAATGATGAACCACAGTTGTACTAAAGACTGTAAAGATAGAGGCGAAATACATTCTGGTCGCTGGAGAAGGTGAAGTGGAATGCCCATATTGTGCCCTCCTCCATGCGTAATGCACGCACTACTCTAGGCCAACCCCTTGTGATGGTTGCCCTTACATCCTTCACTGTCTTCATTACTACTTCTCGATGCTCATTGTAGTCTGGATGAAATACTTTAACCTACATTGTGTGTCCACCAATCATGTACTTTGCGAGGTAATCTTGAGTGATCTACTTTGGGAACCACTACGAACGAAAAAGATTCAGACATTGTTGTCTAAGAACTCATTATGGGCGGTAAAAAGAGAAGGCTGCAGAGTTTGTAGTTACCATTCTACAACTCACTGTTGTGTTGGATAGAGCATAAACAAATAATTTGCTTGCCACCATTCGTATCTTTTTGCTAATAATCCTTATCAGTTTCCTCACTTGATGCTTGTTCATGAATATCTCATTGCCCATACTCAAAAAGGGTTGATGCATGGATCCTTTCCAAGGGCATATGTACCTACAAACAACAAGTCAATATTGGAAGCTAACAAGTGTCCAGGCTTGGATCTATATGCACTACACTACGGAACGACGGGAGGAGTACAAGCGGAGTGATGAAGCTAACCTCGGCGGAAAATGGTGGCCTCTCCCGTTGTTGTCCTGCATAAGTAGTGGAAATGCATGATAAGTACAACAACATTAACATCAAAAAACTATAGCAAAGGTAAACAACATCATCTCGAAATGATTGCTTGAATGTGTTGGTTTCAGCATGCTGTTAAAGCAGATATAAAATGGAAGGCAATGTTACCGACAGCATGCTTAACATCCATCAAATATTGCAATTCAAACTGGTATTGCTGAAAATGAATAGAACGTATAGGTGATGCTTAAAAATCACACTGCATAAAAATGTAAAACTGAAATAAAGGGCATGTGTTAACTACATCAGGAATAACTGGAACCAAATATAGCCGTTCAAACTGGTATTGATGTAGTCGAGCGGCACAGTTCTGACTTGCACATAATGAACAACACATTGTAAATGACTGAAATAAACAGGACATAAATGACCAATATTACAAACAAATATAGCAATTGAAAACTGGACAGAGTCTCACTACAACCAACCTAACAAGCAAATACAGATAAACATGGCATATGCCTAAAAACTTGACAAATGCTCACTTCAACCAACCTAACAAGCAGATACAGATAAACAAGGCATGTGCTTGATAACTGGACAAATGTTGAAAAAGCAACCTAACAACCAAATACAGATAAATAAGGCATGTTCTTGATAATTGGACAAATGCCCACTACAACCAAACTAAGAACCAAATACATATAAAGAAGGCATCTACTCGATAACTGAAAAAAATGCTCACTCCAACCAACCTAACAACAAAGTACAGATAAACAAGGTATCTACTCACTATAAAAAACCAAATATAGCCATTCATGAAACTGAAGTGGAAAATTCATACTTAAACATCACATAGCCCTATTGAACAATACATTTTTGCATAACTGAAATAATTAAACATGGCACATTTAAAGCACCGCACGAAAAATGCAACTACAACAAAGGGTACGGGTTGGCAAGCTAGAAAAGGTAAGATTTGCTGATAGAATATTGCCTCACATTTCATGGACGGGATCCTTCCAGTTGGAAGAGCACAGACCCATGGTGAGCTCTCTGATGTCCCAGATGGGCTGTTTCACCTTGGAAGAACCTTCGTGGGTGCCCTCCTCGTGGTCTTGGTCAATGAGATCTGACTTGGCAATTGAGGATCCCAACCCGCTGCCGTTGAACATGTCATTCAGAAATGACAAAATGGGCTCGATGGCGTATAAAGCTCGCAAATCCTTGGCCTCTTGGTGGAGGAGATCAGCAGCAGGGCGGTCGAAGAGATTGAAGGTTGAACCGGAGGGGTTGGTGATGGACCACTTAACCTGTGACATGGCCCGCGTGAAGCCATCGTTGTGGACGAGCATGATGTCATAGCCAACTTTCCCGAGATACAGTAATACACTAGCCCGCTAACATGAATCCTCCGGCATGGCAACGTAGTCAGCATCTTTTCCGGCTCCAGGATCGATAGGTCAGGGCGAACGACAGCCACCTCACCAATTTCCGCCGAAGAGGCCATGATAAACCTCTTCTTAGTCGAACACTCGTTGGGCTCCCCAAGATACGTTGTTGAGCTTAGGATGCGATATTCTGGAGTAGGGGATGTGGATCTGGCAGGGAGGGACACCGCATGCCTCACCCAAAAACTCAAGGGAGTGGGGCGATGATATGGGAATCGCTGGGTAACCTGAACTTTATTATCTAAGCCAGGAGGAACGGGTAGACCGGCAGGGCTTGGCGGCGGAGCTGGTGGCGGTGGAGAGCTAGGGTTTGAGGGGGGAGGGGGCGGGTGGGGGACTGTAGAGGGGGGGTGTTTGAGGATACGTCGCGGCTACTGAAATTTTTAGTAATGTTGTGTGGAGATGGTGGTGGACGAGGGAGGGCGACCGTTCAAATGCCTCGGCTGCTACAATTTTTACTATAAGGTTGGTGCTGGAGGAGTGTGGGCAATGGTTGAACTACGGCGGCTAATAAAATTTGGGTAAAGGAATTGATGCGGGGCAGGAGTGCCCAAGATCGCGCACGGTCCAATAACAATATGCGTGTATGATAATAAGGAAAAGTGGCGCGGAACCACCGATTTTTGCAACGCTCAAGGCGGGTAGTTTGTTTTTATATTTCTAGCTAGCTGGTCTATCGCACATGGTTCGTCCTAATTTCCTAATAAACTTACCCACCTTTAGCTTGCACATGGTTTTACAGCACACTTGCATCACACACGGGTAAGCCAGTACCTCCACCATTTGCTCGCCCTTGCGCGGTCGTAGTGATTTTACAACGCACTTGCATCGCACAGGGTTGAGACACTACCTCCACCTTTGCTCGCGCTTGCGCGAGCGTGGTGATCGACTGCGCACTTGTATCGCACATGGTTAAGATATTATACCCGTGTCCGTGGAGCGTCATCAGAGTCTTTGCAGCAACAAATTACGTTAGAGAGGGTCAGAAGACAGCCACACCAGCATGTGGCCCAAATATATTCTCCCTCTGTTCCGATTTACTTGTTGCATGTATGGACGTATCTACATGTATTTAGTTCTAGATACATCCATTTCTGCGACGAGTAATTTGGAATGGAGGGAGTATGAATGAATAGGGTGGTCTGTGGTGTTCAAAATTCCAATGCATAACTTTGACCACGCGGGCCCATGGTTGGGCACGTCGTTGAAGATTGATGAGAGGGGTTGAGGGAGTCCTGGACTAGGCAGTGTCCGGATAGCCGGACTATAACCTTTGACCGGACTCTTGGACTATGAAGATACAAGATTGAAGACTTCGTCCCGTGTCCGGATGGGACTTTCCTTGGCATGGAAGGCAAGCTTGGCAATACGGACATGTAGATCTCCTCCCATTGTAACCGACTATGTGTAACCCTAGCCCTGTCCGGTGTCTATATAAACCGGAGGGTTTTAGTCCATAGGACGAACATACAATCATACCATAGGCTAGCTTCTAGGGTTTAGCCTCTCTGATCTCATGGTAGATCTACTCTTGTACTACCCATATCATCAATATTAATCAAGAAGGACATAGGGTTTTACCTCTATCAAGAGGGCCCGAACCTGGGTAAAACATTGTGTCCCCTGCCTCCTGTTACCATCCGGCCTAGACGCACAGTTCGGGACCCGCTACCCGAGATCCGCCGGTTTTGACACCGACATTGGTGCTTTCATTGAGAGTTCCTCTGTGTCGTCAACTTTAGGTCCGATGGCTCCTCCGATCATCAACAATGATGCGGTCCAGGGTGAGACTTTCTCCCCGGACATATCTTCGTGTTCGGCGGCTTTGCACAGTGGGCTAATTCGCTTGGCCATCTGGAGCAGATTGAAAGCTACGCCCCTGGCCATCAGGTCAGATTTGGAAGTTTGAACTACACGACTGACATCCTCGGAGACTTGATCTTCGACGGATTCGAGCCACAGTCGGGCGCGCCGCACTGTCACAATGGGCATGACCTAGCTCTACCGTCGAACAGTACCCTAGAGGCCGCGCCCACATCAGCTCCGACCCTTAGCTCGGAGCCAACTGCGCCAATCAAGGATGGGTGGCTAGACACCGCCTCGGGGGCTGTAGTCTCAATGGTGATCGAGCCGAACACCAGCCTCATCCTCTGCGAAGCCCGTGACGCCAAGGTGCCGGACTCTTTTCTGGACTCCGAACCTTCCGCGCCCCTGCCAATCGAATCCGATTGGGCGCCGATCATGGAATTCACCACCGCGGATATCTTTCAGCACTCGCCCTTCGGCGACATTCTGAATTCACTAAGGTCTCTCTCTTTGACAGGAGAGCCCTGGCCGGACTATGGCCAACAGGATTGGTATGTGGACGACGAAGAAATTCGAAGCCCACCCACCACCCACTTCGTAGCCACTGTCGATGATTTAACCGACTTGCTCGACTTTGACTCCGAAGACATCGACGGTATGGACGATGATGTAGGAGACGAACATGAACCAGCGCCTATAGGGCACTGGAAAGCCACCTCATCATATGACATATATATGGTGGATACACCCAAAGAAGGCAATGGCGACGGAACAATGGGGGATGACCCCTCCAAGAAGCAACCCAAGCGCCGGCGTCAGTGGCGCCGCTCTAAGTCCCGCCAAAGCAAAAATGGTGTTGCCGGCACGGGATATAATAACACCCCGGACAGTGCCGAAGATAATTCCCTCCAGCAAGATTCAGCGCAGCAGGATGGAGAAGCCAGCCCCCCTGAGAGAGCGGTAGACAGAGAAGAAGAGGATGATAATTAAATGCCTCCCTCCGAAGACGAGGCAAGCCTCGGCGACGATTAATTTGTCATGCCTGAGGATCCCGTCGAACAAGAGCACTTTAAGCGTAGGCTTATGGCCACGGCGAGTAGCCTTAAGAAAAAACAGCAACAGCTTAGAGCTAATCAAGACTTGCTAGCCGACAGATGGACGGAAGTCCTTGCGGCCGAGGAATATGAACTCGAACGCCCCTCCAAGAGCAACCCAAAGCGCAGGTTGCTACCCCATTTAGAGGAGGAAGCACTTAAGCCTACATTACTAGCACATGATGCGGCTGACCGGCCACCTAACGGCCGCGACAGAGAGTCCTCCCGGCCCTCCACTCAAGCCGCACACCGGCGTCGCTCAAAAAATACCAAGGCACGGGGAAATGCGCTGGGCCTGCGAGATATGTTGGAAGACAGGGCAAGGCAAACAAGATTGATCTACGGATCGCGCGGGCGCCCCACAACACGAGACGATAACTGTCTCGCCGGATACAGTAAATCCGGCCGGGCCGAACACAGTAGACAAAGCTCATTTGAGCTACGTTGTGATATAGCCCAGTACAGAGGCGCCGTACACCCACTATGCTTCACAGATGAAGTAATGGATCATCAAATCCCAGAGGGTTTCAAACCCGTAAACATTTAATCATACAATGGCACAACAGATCCTGCGGTATGGATCGAGGACTATCTCCTACATATCCACATGGCCCATGGCGATGATCTACACGCCATCAAATACCTCCCACTCAAGCTTAAAGGACCAGCTCGGCATTGGCTTAACAGCCTACCAGAAGAATCAATTGCCAAGCAGCTTTCAAACACAGCGTTCGAGACGAATGGCTCGCCAGACACCTCGGCCAAGAAAAGCCAAGAACAATGGCCACATTAACAAGCCTCATGACCCGCTTTTGCGCGGGAGAGGACAGCTGGTTGGCAAGATGCAGCACCAGCAACCCAATTACATCCGAAGTCAGGGACGGAAATGGGAAACCGCGTCCCAGCAAGGACCAGCGCCGGAATAAGGGAAACAGCCCGAAGAGCACGACAGTCAACACCGTTTTCAAAAGCTCTCGGCAGGGTCAGAAAAAGCTGCCCCTCAAGGATAACAGGGACGAGCTATCTAGCCTAAACAAAATCTTGGACAAAATATGTCAAATCCACAGCACTCCCGGGAAGCCTGCAAACCATACCCACAGAGAATGTTGGGTCTTCAAGCAATCCGGCAAACTCAACGCCGAACACAAGGGGCTCGATACACCAAGTGAGGACGATGACGAACCCCACAAGTAGAGCACCGGGAAACAAAAGAATTTCCCACAAGAAGTCAAAATAGTAAACTTACTTCACGTGACAAAAGGGAAAAACAAAGTGGCGCCTATAGAGATACACGCCATGCGGCCTATCACAAAGGAGTCTCGCCACTGGTTGTTAAAACAGATCACCTTCGACCATCAAGATTACTCCGGAAGTATCCGGAACACAGGTTGGACCGCCTTGGTATTAGATCCGCTAATCGACGGATTCCACTTCACACAAGTCCTGATGGACGGCGGCAGTGGTCTAAACCTGCTATATCAGGACACAGTCCGCAAAATGGGGATGGACCCAACAAAAATTTGCCATAGCAACACTTCCTTTAAAGGAGTAACGCCAGGCCTGGATGCCCATTGCACTGGTTCTCTCCTGCTAGAAGTAATGTTCGGTTCCCCCGATAACTTCTGCCGCGAAAAGCTAACCTTCCACATCTCCCCATTTTCAAGTGGCTATCACGCACTACTGGGATGCGAAGCTTTCGCCCGCTTTAACGCAATACCGCATTATGCATCTCTCACACTTAAGATGCCCGGCCCACGAGGCATTGTCTCACTAAAGGGAAACATTGAATGTTCCTCGTGCGTAGAAGACTATACGGCTGCCTTGACAGCCACACATTAAAACAGCTTCACCAACAAAAGCATCTAACAGGTCATTAAGACCACGGACACGGCTAGGCGAGTCCGGAGCAAACTTATAATTGATAAAGGTTTTTGTAGCCGTAC
Organism: Triticum urartu; assembly: GCF_003073215.2. NCBI lineage: Eukaryota > Viridiplantae > Streptophyta > Magnoliopsida > Poales > Poaceae > Triticum > Triticum urartu. The sequence goes on along the minus strand of NC_053022.1, from coordinate 415,758,094 downwards.
ACCCCTATACAAGGGGCTCCGCATATGTAAAATAAGCGACAATAAGGCCCAATTTTCCCCATCTTGAATTATACTTTGTTTACTTAGTACAATATATATTTCGCACGGCTATTCTTCTTTCAACTAAGTACCTCTCTTTTACAGATGAACACCGTGCTACACCCGTCCAGGACACGGTGCAATGGAGACACAGGCGCAGATGTGCAGCAGGGACCCGTCCCAGGGATTCTCTTTAGATTAAGACCCTGCGTAAACCTTTTTCACTATCTCTTGTTGATGCACATCCCCCGGATTCATAGTATAACCGAGGAGGAGGCTGGCATCTTGGCATCTGGCCACGTCAGAATTTCGCATGTACCCGGACACTAGGGGCTTATTATCATGGGCACTGCTCAGTCCATTTTTATAAAGACCGAATACCTTAGGGAGTGTTCGGCGTCACGAGTTTGGCCTTATATGCATCAGCTCCGAATCATGTCTTTGGTCAAATGTTGGGTTTGCCCGGCTCCTATGTTTTTCTGCCTTACGTTCCGCTCTATCGGCTAAGGCGACACTAGGAGAACTACTGCGATTGTGCCCCGGTTCAGCCAGGCGAGCACCTCAGTAGAGAAAGCCGAAAACTGACTGTCATGATATAGTGTGAGACTGGTCAAACACTCGATGACCTATCGGAGTCTTCGGGATTCCTCCGCATTAACGAAGGGCCGTTTCCCGGCCAGGCACACACGCGCCCCGAGTTCGGGCGACCACGGCGCCACCAGGGGCTATATAGTAGCCCCCCTGTCAAACTCCTATGGCTAAGTGAAAGTGATAAAGCATTATAGTCCGATTACCTAGTTCGCTGCACTATCACCTCCTTCATGGACCAAGACGTTGGATCAAGTGTGAGAATGCGCCTTCTGCGAAAACCCCCGCATTATATGCGTGGGGGCTGAAGCCGACGACTGCCATCTTTCAGATTATATACACATATACCTCAACGGCCGCAAAGGAGGCATTATAATACTTGCAGGCACAATTATAAAAAGCTTCTAAAATTCATCAAAATATTGTTTTACAATAATACACGTTATTCGAACATAATATCCTTCGAGCACGGCGTCTCTATTAAACGAGCGCCTAGCAGAACTTCCTGAAAATAGTGCTCGACAGGTATTCGGCCTCCGTCCGAATCTTGGGATGCAACAGCGGCGGCCTCCATCTCCGCCCAGTATGTCTTGACACGGGCAAGGGCCATCCGCGCACCCTCTATGCATGCTGACCTCTTCATCGCATTGATATGCGGCACGACACCAAGGAACTGTTGCACCAAGCTAAAATAATTGTTCGTCTTTGGCCTTTCCGGCCACAGATGATTAACGACATCCTTCATGGCAAGTCCGGACAACCTATTTAGTTTGGCCCATTCGGCCAAATGATCGGTCAACGGAAGCGGACGCTCCAGATTGTTGAATTGTGACCAGAAGAGCTTCTCCACTTCGCTATCTTTCTGATCTCGGAAATGTTCGGCCGCATCAGCGGCACTCGCAGCTAAATCTAGATATGCGCCCGCAGAACTCCACATCCTGTCCAACGGAGCGTATTTAGGATCTTTGAACTTCATCCACAACATAAAGGGCTTTCCAGCCGCGATATCTCCGGCCTGACGCAGGTCCTCTGTCATCGCTCTCATCGCAGAACGAGCATTCTTGGCCACTGTAGTGGCCTTTTTCCAGGTCTGTGCGCTCCGCCCGATCTTCTTTTTCAAGAAGCTTGCAGCGGTCAGCAGCATTCCTTAACTTCACAGCCATTTCGGCCATTTCCTTCTTGCTTCGGCAGTGAGCAGCCTGTTCGGCTTTCAGCTCTTCAATTGCCTTTACAGCAGCCGCATCACTTCTCCTGGCTTGCTCCTTGGCTCGGGCAAGTTCCGCCCGAAGGTTCTCCATGGCAGCAGCCCCATCTGCATCAAGCGCACACACTGTAAGATACTGGCATCAAGCTCCTCTTACCAGGTGTCTCCGGAGAAATTACATACCTTGTGCCTCGTCAAGCCGCTTCTTGACAAGCGCGATGTCGGCATCTGCCACGTCAAGTTGCCGCGTTAGCTCGGCAAATTCATCGGTCCGGCTGGCCACCGGACATTTCGCCACCTACATAGGAAGGAGGCAAAATTACACCTGGGATTATGATCCTCTGCGTGCTGTCGTCTTCGACAACACATAGAGTCTCACGGGCTACTATCTACACAGGGCGCATCTTTTATGCGGAACTGTCAAAAGGTACATCACCTCGCGTACCTCAAAACCTGTCAGTAAACTCCTGACGGCCTCGTGCAACCCGCTTTCAGCGGACGAAATCCTTGCAATTACCGTTCCCATCAACGTACGGTGTTCCTTTGAGATAGACGCTCGCCCTAACAGATCCTTCTGGTCATCCAACCGAGCACGAGGCGGTGCTGGAGTCGTTCGATGGCCTTTTTCAAAGACCGGACACGGATTTCCTTGGGGCGCCATATGACTGCCTCCGCGACGATACCTCAGGATCGCCCGCCTCGTAAGGCGGTACGGCAGGGGGAGGCGTTCCGCTCTCCATCATCTCCGGAAGAAGATCCCCCGAAGATGAGCTCTGCTGAGAAGGGCTGAGATCCGAACTACAAGGTAAAATTTCAGTTATTTTCCTCAGATATAAAATAAGGATTTCTCTCATTTTAAACCTCCCCTCTCTACTTATGGCTCGGTGGAGGGCTGATCCCCTTGAGGGCATAGTACGGCTGAGGCATCCCCTGGCCCAGGACCCTCTGGCAAAGATTTCTTCCCCCGCATTGAGACCATGGACTCCGGGTCTTCAGAGGCAGTCCTCTTCCTCCCCTGAGTAGAGGAATTTTCGATTCCTCCTTTCCAGACAGCCCCCTTCGGGGAGGCAGCAGCTTCTTTGTCCCCCCTTCGCTTTCTTCCGAAGGCACGATCTCCAGCATCCTGGTTAACACGGGATCCGGCGAGGTCTCAGGAAGGGGGGCCGGACACCTGATTAACTTCGCCTTCGCTACCCACTCCTGTTTCAAAGACAACTCTTTTAAGGGTGATGTTGTGATAAATGAACGGATGGTGTGTCCGTGCACAGGGCTACTTACTTGAGTATCCGGACGATTGCAACTCAGACCTGCGTCCTCCGTAGAATCCGGACACACTACTTGTGGTCCGAAGAACAATTTGTACATTTCTATGGGCGTCATGCCAAGAAAATGTTGGAGAACTCGTGGTCCCTCCGGGTTGAACTCCCACAGGCGGAGGGGGTGATGTTTGCAGGGCAGAACTCGGCGAATAAACATAACCTGCGTCACCACGACCAGACTGATGTCTCTTTCTAGGAGATCTCGGATGCGGCCCTGCAACAGGGGCACGTCCTTTGCCAACCCCCAGTCCAGCCCCTTATTGACCCATGACGCCAGTCGTGGCGGGGGACCCGAGCGGAAAGCAGGCAGTGCTACCCACTTGGTGCTCCTGGGAGCTGTGATATAAAACCACTCTTGTTGCCATAAGCTGAACTCCTCTTGAAAAGAGCCCTCGGGCCATGGAGCATCAACATTCTTGCCTATAACAGCGCCTCCGCACTCTGCGTGCTGTCCCTCAATCATCTTCGGCTCTACTTTACAGGTCTTAAGCCACAGTCCGAAGTGAGGAGTAATACGGAGGAAGGCTTCACGCACGACAATGAACGATGAGATGTGGAGGATGGACTCCGGGGCTAAGTCATGAAATTCCAGCCCATAATAAAACATGAGCCCCCTCACGAAGGGATCCCTCGCGAAGCCTAGCCCTCGGAGGAAGTGAGACACGAACACCACGCTCTCACCAGGCTTGGGAGTAGGAATAACCTGCCCGTGAGCAGGCAGCCTATGCGAGATTTCACAGGTCAAAAACTTGGCCTCTCTCAGCTTTAGCACGTCTTCCTCCGTGACGGAGGAAGGCGTCCATCGGCCTCTAAGGTCGGAGCCAGACATCGTCGAAGGTCCGAATCGCCTGAAATCTGGGGCCTTGGGTGTTGGAACTCGAGGCGAAGGGCGAATTCGATTGAGATCAAAAGAAAGGAGTAAGGCCTTGGACTCTTTATAAGAGGTTGAATACCAAGAGCCCTCCCCATGACCGTTTGGGACTCGCCTTTGGTCGAGGAGACACACCAACGGGCACGATTGGGTTACCCATGTCCATATTGATGAGAATCCCGTAAACAAAGGGGACACGATCTCTACTTCGACAAGACGTGCCAAGGAAACCGCCTCGCAAAACGCGCTGAGGTGGGACAGTAAAAACGGTTCAAATAAAGGCTTGGATGTGGCATGATGACACGCTACGGAATACGTCAGCAGATTAGACTTGTGTAAATATTATTCTCTCTATGTCAGTACATGGAACTTATTTTGCAGAGTCGGACACTATCCTTGTGTTCAAAAGCTTCTATGAAGTATTCGGAGGAGGAACCCGCCTTGCAATGCCGAAGACAATCTGCGGGCCGGACTCGTCGTCATTGAAGCCTGGTTCAGGGGCTACTGAGGGAGTCCTGGATTAGTGGGTGTCTGGATAGCCGGACTATAACCTTTGGCCAGACTCTTTGACTTTGAAGATACAAGATTGAAGACTTCGTCACGTGTCTGGATGGGACTTTCCTTGGCGTGGAAGGCAAGTTTGGCAATATGAATATGTAGATCTCCTCCCATTGTAACCGACTCTGTGTAACCCTAGCCCTCCCCGTGTCTATATAAACCGGAGGGTTTTAGTCCATAGGATGAACATACAATCATACCATAGGCTAGCTTCTCGGGTTTAGCCTCTCTGATCTTGTGGTAGATCTACTCTTGTACTACCCATATCATCAATATTAATCAAGCAGGACGTAGGGTTTTACCTCCATCAAGAGGGCCCGAACCTGGGTAAAACATTGCGTCCCCTGCCTCCTGTTACCATCCGGCCTAGACGCACAGCTCGGGACCCCCTACCCGAGATCCGCGGGTTTTGACACCGACAGGGGCCAAAAGTCAATAACCACCTGGAAGTGGCCAAATATATGTAGGAATATTGGGGATGTTTAAAAGTTTGGTGGCACCTGCCTCGCAAACCCTATATATATATATAGTGTTACTATTCATCACCCAGGGTGCAAAACAAGTTATTCTTCATCCGAGGTAATCTTACGATCATTTCATAATTAAATTACATTTCAAATTCAAATAGTGACATTCCTATTGATTCACTACGTAAAATTTGACATAAGAAAATAAAAATATAGGTCATAAGACAAGAAAATTTGCAGTTTATGTGTATTTTAGACTATGTTTTTATGTTTGTAATTTTACATAACATAAAATATTTTTTACGGTGATTATATATTTTTTTGCGGTCCCTTTTTGCCTCGGAAATAAGACAAAACTTATGAAACATAAAATTACAGTGCATTGATGGTAAAATAGAGGGGGGTGAAGAATAACTATTCCTCAACCAGGGTGACGAATAGCTCGACCCTATATATATACATATATCGGTTACTAGTAACAAAATGATATTCTGTTACCCCTGGCTCTACAAGGGCACGATGCGCCTACACCGTAGAATCCCACCGACCCAGCCCGAACCTAACCCACCTCCTTCCACCGGAGGCAGCCGTCGTGGGCGAGCGAGCGACGGTGTCAGCCGGAGCTAGGGAGCCTGCGGCGCCGTGACTGGCCGCCGATGGATCCACCACCTATATCCCCTTCCTCGCTGCCAAAGGAATGACAGGTTCATGATTGCTGCCTCTTGCCTCCCTCCCTCGCTAGGGCTCCTTTGCCAGGGCCGTGGTCCTTGCCACCCGCTTCCCCCTCGCCGGAGCTCCTTCGACAGGGCTGTGATCCCCGCCTCTCGCCTCCCTCCTCGCCGGAGCTCCTTCGATGGGGCCGTGATCCCCGCCACCAGCCTCCCCTTTGCCGGAGCTCCTTCGACGGATCCGTGATCTCCGCCACTAGCCTCCCCATCGCCGGAGCTCCATCGACGGATCCGTGATCTCCACCACCAACCCGGTCGCCGGACCTCGTCGTCGGAGCTCCACCACAAGCAGGAGTGCCATTGTCTCCCCAAGTTCCATGCCTGCATTAATGGCGCCGCCTTCCAAGATTATGCTAGTGCGCCGCCCACGAGAGGAAGAAGAAGAAGTCCGATCCAAGACCATGCCACTGGAGGTGATGTCTACTCCCCACACTAATTTTCCTCAAAATTGAATCTGCCTAATTGCTATTGAAGAACACATGATTAGTTCAAAAAATGTGTTCATGTCTGGGTTTGCCTGAAGAACAATACCACATTTGAGTCAGTTCATCAGTCTTGCTATGCAGAAGATTCAATTTGAAAATTGCACACACTATGTTGTTCCTACATGTTACACTATTAGATTCATCAGTACTACATGTGTCCTGCATCAGTGACACATGTTCCTATGATGCAGAAGATGATAGAACACTTCAAATGCTTGCATCACTTCATTACACCCCTGCCACTTGATGCACAATTTGGATGTCGAGGTTACTGTCAGTACCTCTAATATGCTACATTCAGTTTGCCTTTGATAAGTTGAACCAGCTTGCTTATGTTATGTGTGTCAGGGCTTGAACAAGTTTGCATATGTCTATCATGTACATTGTTTGCTTATGTAGATTGACAAGTTTGCTAGCTTCCTATTTTGTTTATCCATAATTTGAAGTTGGAGTAGGTTGTGAATGAAACTTGATGGCTGCTATGCAGCACTAGTCATGGAGCAACAAATCACAAATGGATATTTTCACAAAAAACAGTGGCAGACTAACTAAGGACAACAACAAATAGTAGCCTTGGATGCTCAGTACAGCTTAGTCATGTACGGTACTACTCTCACACTAAAAATCAGTTTTCAGTTTCACAGGAACACTAAAAAGACTAAGTTTCAGCCGAGGACAACATTCAGTACTAACAACAACATGCTAATAGTAGTTAGAAAATTACTAAGTACTGCAACAGGAAGAGCCAAGAACCATCAGTACGTATTTTCACATTCACTAGCATACTAGGAGTGAAAAAGTACTGGTACACTTGAACACACAGTACATCCATTCTACAAAAAATAAAAAGGAATGGGAAGCTTCAGTTCGCATTCCCTAAAACAGTGACACACCAAGAATAACAGTGCTAGTACAATTAAAATCACAGTAAAACTTAGTTTATTCGGTAAGTACGATAATGATACCAATTAATCCCTTGAAAAGTAGGCCGATACTCAACCTAATAGATTACAGTTCAACAAAAAGGACAAAAATTCACAAGAACAAACAACAGATGCATCAGTCCAGATTGACCACTGAGGTACTAGTTTCAAACAACAACCAAAAAATGATGACCGCACAAGGACAGGCTAGCCACGCACAGGAGGATACACTTGTACTAGTGCCCACGGCGCAACCAAATAGATTATAGTAATCGAGATTACGCGGGTGAGCCATCAATGGGCCCACGGGTCATGGAATAGAGAGCGAGCGATGTGTATAAGTGCCTAGGTTAGTATACAGAGGAGTTCGACAGGGAAAGCACGAAAACGCTTATAAACCGGGGGAGAGCCCCCTCTGCTAGCGAGGTGGAACTAAACTCAGAGCGCACGCACAACCAGCAGTCCACAGTCACGCAAACGAGCAATTTGGGCCGGAGAAAGTTCCAATATGACTGCTACTCCCTCCTCTGCAAACTCTCCTCACCCCACACCATAAAGCCAGCAGAATAAACTAGAGCGCGTGGCAAAGGAAATATAAACTAGTACAACAAAGTTCGAAAACTAAATATAGAAACGTCCACATACATGCATGTCTGCAAGCAAAATAACTCTAAGTTCAAATGAAGGGCCTCCTAGTTCGGCTGTGGCCTGGGGAGGCTCTGCCTGGGAGCTATTTCAGGCTGGTGCGGCGGCTGGTGGAGGCCTGTCCATGGCTCGAAGTCATCAAGCGCTTCGTCTGCATTGAAGGTGCCCGTAGGGCCCTTGCCCGTGCTAAGGTGCACTGGGGCAAGCTGGATGCTGAGAAGCTTGTGAACGACGGGCCACCGCCGGGGAAAGATCATCGCAAGCCCGAGAATTACTATAAGGACGTTCTGAAGGGTGCCTGCCTTGTGGCCGATGAATGTTCTGGAGATGTAATTTTTTAGTAGAACTCGCTCGTTTTTGTCCTGTGCGCTGAAAACTTGTTCATATGCGCTTAGCAATGCTGTTTGAATTTAAAATATTACCTTCTGTGCGGCTGTTTATCAGTTCTGAGAGATGGCGAGTCATCGGCTTCTGCCCCCATGCCGCTAGTGCTGGGGTGTTCGGGGATAAGCCTGAGCGCTCTTTTCCCCATGTTTGGGTCCTTCGAGGGAGGCGATCAGCCCAACGAACAAGGCAATCGGACTATAACGCGTGAACACTCTCACTTAGCCATAGAATTCTATAATTTTAAATTTCGGCGAAGCCCCTGGTATTCGGAAGACCGAGTTCGGGGCGCTATCCACGCCTTGGCCGGACAGAGCCGACTCCTCGCCCGAAGCGGCATAAGTCGTTAGGGACTCGAAAAAACCTCTCGAACAGCGACCAGCTCTCGCCTCATCATGACAGTAAGTTTTAGCTTTCTCCACTGAGGTGCTCGGCCCAGCTCAACTGGGGCACAATCGCAGTGGTTCTCCTAGTGCTACCTTAGCCGATATAGCGGAACGTAAGGCAGCAAAACATAGTTGCCGGCAAACCCAACTATTGACCCAAGAAATGATTCGGAGCCGATGCATATAATGCTATAAGTTCGGGGTGCCGCACATGTGGAAGTGTTCGGACTTTTCACACCATATTGAGGGGTACTAAAGCCCCTGGCGTATTTTGGCCGTACCAAATTGTACGGGTGCAACATGTCGTTAAGGAACATATATTCATAAAAAGGTAATGTGAAAATAGACAGAAGCTATGCATTGTTTATTAAAGATGGCTGCGATCAAAGCAGAACGATACAGGTAATGTGATAAACAAAAAGTTGGACTATTTAATATGTCTGCTCCAGGGGCAAGCTGTGGAATAGTATGCGAAACAGGTATACTCCTCATGATAGAGACCACATGGGAGTTCCATAATGCGGTGTGGCTTGTATGCTTCCCTGATTCTTGCATCGTTTGTGCGGCAATTGAACTGCCGAACAGGCCTTCCGAAGAGTAGAGTCCTGGAAGTAAGAGAAAAATAAAAAAAAGCGACAGCCCCTGGTGCGGTTTAAGCCATGTTTTGGGCGTGCCGTGATGGTGCCCATCCCCCTATGCCCATGGTATTTCTAGAGCGTAGTTATGTACGCGAAGTATTGGTGTCGCCTTTTTGCAAGGGTTGGGGTTGGGGCCAGATTGCTACGCCTGCTCGGAACGTTCCAGGCGGTCTTGTTGTGGGTTACTCCAGGCGTGCTTGACGGTGTTCGGACGTTTAATGGCCGGACTGGAGAATTGCCTGGAAAGGCTGCTTTGTACTTCCGTCGCAAGGGCCGCCGTGTGCTCCTCCGTTCGGAGGGAGCGTTCAGTGTTTCCATTGACCGTAATTACTCCACGAGGGCCTGGCATCTTGAGCTTAAGGTATGCGTAGTGCGGTACCGCATTGAACTTGGCAAATGCGGTTCGTCCGAGCAGTGCGTGATAGCCACTGCTGAAAGGGACTATGTCGAAGATCAATTCCTCGCTTCGGAAATTATCCGGAGATCCGAAGACCACTTCAAGAGTGACTGAGCCTGTACAGTTGGCCTCTACACCTGGTATTACGCCTTTAAAGGTCGTTTTGGTGGGCTTAATCCTCAAGGGATCTATGCCCATTTTCCGCACTGTATCTTGGTAAAGCAGGTTCAGGCTGCTGCCGGCGTCCATAAGGATCTAGTGAGATGAAATCCGTTAATAATTGGGACTAGAACCAATGCGGTGAAACCGCCATGACGGATGCTAGTGGGATGGTCCCTTCGATCAAAGGTGATCGGGAAGGAGGACCATGGATTGAACTTTGGGGCGACTGGCTCTACCGCGTATACATCCCTTAAAGCGCGCTTCCGCTCCCTTTTGGGGACGTGGGTTGCGTATATCATGTTCACCATCCGCACTTGGGGGGGAAAACCCTTCTGTCCATTGTTGTTCGGTGGCCGGGGCTCCTCGTCGTCATCGCTATGAAGCCCCTTGTCTTCATTGTCGGCATTTAATTTGCCTGCCTGCTTGAACACCCAACAATCCCTGTTGGTGTGATTGGCCGGCTTTTCGGGGGTGCCGTGTATATGGCACAAGCAGTCGAGTATTCGGTCCAAACTGGACGAGCCCCTAGGATTCCTTTTGAATGGCTTTTTCCACTGACCGGATTTAGAGCCTCTGAATCCGGCATTAACTGTCGTATCCTCAGCATTGTTGCCGTTAATGCGGCGCTTATGCTTGTTGTGACGCGACCTTCCGCTACTGTCCCTGGTATCCAAATTACCGGGGTTCTTTGTCATATTGTTGCTACGAGCAAACCAGCTGTCTTCTCCTGCGCAAAAGCGGGTCATGAGTGTCGTGAGTGCTGCCATAGATTTCGGCTTTTCCTGTCCTAGGTGTCGGGCAAGCCACTCGTCACGGATATTGTGCTTGAAGGCTACTAGGGCCTCTACGTCCGGGCAGTCGACTATTTGATTTTTCTTTGTTAGGAACCGTGTCCAGAACTGCCTGGCCGATTCATCTGGCTGCTGAATTACGTGGCTTAGGTCATCGGCGTCCGGGGGTCGCACATAAGTGCCCTGGAAATTGTCGAGGAATGCGGCTTCCAGGTCCTCCCAACAACTGATTGATCATGTTGGCAAGCTGTTAAGCCAATGCCGAGCTGGTCCTTTAAGCTTGAGTGGGAGGTATTTGATGGCATGGAAATCGTCGCCGCGGGCCATGTGGATATGAAGGAGATAATCCTCGATCCATACCGCGGGATCTGTTGTGCCATCATATGATTCGATGTTTACGGGTTTGAAACCCTCGGGGATTTGATGATCCATTATTTCGTCTGTAAATCATAGTGGGTGTGCGGCGCCTCTATACTGGGCGATATCATGACGTAGCCCCAATGAGCTTTGTCTACTGTGTTCGGCCCTGCCGAATTTTTGGCCGGCGTGACGGTTACCGTCTCGAGCTGTGGGGCGCCCGCGTGATCCGTAGATCGATCTTGTTTGCCTTGCCTTGTCCTCCAACATATCTCGTAAGTCCGGCGCATATTCCCATGCCTTGGCACGGGGTGCGGCTTGAGTGGAGGGCCGAGAGGCCTCTCTGTCATGGCCATGAGGTGGCCGGTCGGCCGCATCAAGTGCTTCCTCCTTTAATCGGGGCAGCAACCTGCGCTTTGGGTAGCTCTTGGAGGGGCGTTCGAGTTTATGCTCTTCGGTCGCAAGGACTTCAGTCCATCTATCGACTAGCAAATCTTGATCAGCTTTAAGCTGTTGCTGTTTTTTCTTGAGGCTTCTTGCCGTGGCCATAAGTCGGCGTTGAAAACGTTTTTGTTCGACGGGATCCTCTGGCATCACGAATTCGTCGTCGTTGAGGCTTGCCTCGTCTTCGGAGGGAGGCATATAATTGTCGTCCTCGACCTCTCTATCAGCCGCTCCCTCATGAGGGCTGGTTTCTCCATCCTCCTTTGCTAAATCTTGCTGGAGGGGATTTTCTTTGGCACTTTCAGGAGTATTATTGTCTCCTGTGCCGGAATCGTCGTTTTTGTTTTGGCGAGATTTTGAGCGGCGCCGCTGACGCCGACGCTTAGGCTGTTTCTTGGAGGGGTCATCCTTCACTGTTCCATCGCTATATCCCTCTTTTGGGGTGTCCACCATGTATATGTCATATGACGAGGTGGCTTTCCAGGGCCTAATATGCGTTGGTTCTTCAGCATCTCCTTCATCGGCGTCCATACCGTCGATGTCTTCAGAGTCGAAATCAAGCATGTCGGTTAAGTCGTCGACAGTGGCTACAAAGTGGGTGGTGGATGGGCTTTGAATTTCTTCATCGTCCGTACCCCAACCTTGCTGACCGTAGTCCGGCCGGGGCTCTCCTAATAAGGAGAGAGATTTCAGTGACTTCAGGATATCGCCGAAAGGCGAGTGCTGAAAGATGTCCGCGGCCGTGAATTCCATGATCGGCGCCCAATCGGATTCGATTGGCAGGGGCGCGGAGGGTTCGGAGTCCGGAGAAGAATCCGGCTCCATGGAGTCACGAGTCTCGCAGAGTACGGGGCTGGTGTTCAGCTCAATCGCTGTTGGGATCGCAGCCCCCGAGGTGGCATCCAACCGCCCATCCTTGATCGACGCAGTTGGCTCCGAACTAAGGGTCAGAGCCGATGCGGGTGCGGCCTCCAGGGCACTGTTCGGCAGCAGAGCTAGATCATGCTCGCCGTAACAGTGCGGCGCACTCGGCAGTCGCTCGAATCCGTCGAAGATCAAGTCCCTGCGGATGTCAGCCGTGTAGTTTAAACTTCCAAATCTCAGCTGACGGCCAGGGGCGTAGCTTTCGATCTGCTCCAGACGGCCAAGCGAATTGTCCCATAGTGCGAAGCCGCCAAAGACGAAGATTTGTCCGGGGAGGAAGGTCTCACCCTGGACTGCATCACTATCGAGGATCGTAGGAGCCATCGAGCCTGACGGCGATGACATAGAGGAACTCTCAATGAAAGCACCAATGTCGGTGTCAAAACCGCCGGATCTCGGGTAGGGGGTCCCGAACTGTGCGTGTAGGCCGGATGGTAACAGGAGGCAAGGGACATGAAGTTTTACCCAGGTTCGGGCCCTCTCGATGGAGGTAAAACCCTACGTCCTGCTTGATTAATATTGATGATATGGGTCGTACAAGAGTAGATCTACCACGAGATTAGAGAGACTAAACCCTAGAAGCTAGCCTATGGTATGATTGTTGATGTGTATGTTGTCCTACGGACTAAAACCCTCCGGTTTATATAGACACCGGAGAGGGTCAGGGTTACATAGAGTCGGTTACAATGGTAGGAGATCTGAATATCGTATCGCCAAGCTTGCCTTCCACGCCAAAAGTCCCTTCCGGACAATGGACGAAGTCTTCAATCTTGTATCTTCATAATCCAGGAGTCCGGCTGAAGGTATAGTCCGACTATCCGAACACCCCCTAATCCAGGACTCCCTCAGTGATGCTAAGATATGGTTTAATTATCTTGATCCTGGTTGTGTGCGTAGGCACCCCAGGCTTTACACTTTATGCTTCCGGCTCGTATGTTGTGTGGAATTGTGAGCGGATAACAATTTCACACAGGAAACAGCTATGACCATGATTACGCCAAGCTATTTAGGTGAGACTATAGAATACTCAAGCTTGGGGAGGCTTCTCCAATTACTTAATGCTTTGTCTGATCATCCTCTTTCCAAAAATGAAATACTTGATATCTTTTATAATGGACTAACCGATGCCTCCAGAGATTACCTGGATAGTTGTGTTGGTTCTGTTTTCATGGAAAGAACGCCAGATGAAGCTAAAATTTTATTGAATAATATGTTGACAAATGAAAATAATTGGACACTTCCTGAACCAACTCCTGAGTGTATTCCTGAACCAATTCCAAAGAAGAGGGGTGCTCTATTTCTCAGTCCTGAAGATATGTAAGAGGCAAAGAAATCTATGAAAGAAAAAGGTATTAAAGCTGAAGATGTTAAGAATTTACCTCCTATTAAAGAAATACACGGTCTTAATTTACCGCCTGTTGAAGAAACATATGATCTTAATCCTTGACGTATTGAAGAAACTCATGGTCTTGATAACCCGACACAGGTAGTAAAGGTAAATTCTCTCTATAGATATGATAAAGCTGAAATCCCATTTACTAAATTTGCTAGCCCATGCTTAGATGAGTTTGATAAATTTATGGTTAAGCAAGAAGATTTTAATTCTGATTTTGGTAGACAATTGAAATACAATTCAAATATGCTTGAACACTTGGGTGATTATATGACTAATGTCAAAGGTGAACTTAAACTTATTAGTAAACATGCTTCTATGGTTACCACTCAAGTAGAACAAGTACTTAAAGCTCAAAATGATTTGCTCAATGAATTGAATAGTAAGAATAATGATAACGCTGTTAGAGTGGTAATAGAACTGGTAGAATGACTCAGGAACCTTTGTATCCTCAAGGCCACCCTAAAAGAATTGAGCAAGATTCTCAGAGAAATAATATAAATGCACCTAGTCCTTCTAATAGGAAGAAAAAGAAAAATGATAGGACTTTGCATGCTTCTAGTGAACCTATTACTGAAACACCTGAGAATCCAAATGATATTTCTATTTCTGATGATGAAACACAATCTGGTAATGAACCTGAAACTAGTGATAATGTTAATAAAAATGTTCATGATGATGCTCAACCTAGTAATGATAATGATATAGAAATTGAACCTGCTGTTGATGTTGATAACCCACGATCAAAGAATCAATGTTATGATAAGAAAGACTTTGTTGCTAGGAAACACGATAAGGAAAGAGAGCCTTGGGTGCAGAAACCCATGCCTTTTCCTCCCAGACCATCCAAGAAAAAGGATGATGAGGATTTTGAGCGCTTTGCTAGAAATTATTAGACCTATCTTTTTGCGTATGCGATTAACTGATATAGTCAAAATGAATCCTTATGCTAAGTATATGAAAGATATTGTTACAAATAAAAGAAAGATACCGGAAGCTGAAATTTCCACCATGCTTGCTAATTATACTTTTAAGGGTGGAATACCAAAGAAACTTGAAGATCCAGGAGTACCCACTATACCGTGTTCCATTAAAAGAAATTATGTTAAAACGGCTTTATGTGATCTTGGAGTCAGTGTTAGTGTTATGCCTCTCTCTTTATATCGTAGACTTGATTTGAATAAGTTGACACGTACAGAAATATCTTTGCAAATGGCTGATAAATCAACTGCTATACCTGTCGTTATTTGTGAGGATGTGCTTGTTGTAGTTGCAAACATTAGTATTTTAACGGACTTTGTTATTCTTGATATTCCCGAGGACGATAGCATGTCTATTATTCTTGGAAGAACCTTTTTGAATACTGCAGGGGCTGTTATTGATTGCACTAAAGGCAATGTCACTTTTCATGTTAATGGTAATGAGCATACGGTACACTTTCCGAGGAAACAACCTCAAGTTCATACTATCAACTCTATTGGAAAATTTCCATCAATTATATTTGGAGGTTTTGAATTTCCTCTTCCTACTGTCAAGAAGAAATATGATATTCTTACTATTGGGGATGTGCATATCCCCGTTGAGGTAACATAGTGTTATTTGAAATTTCTTCGGTTCCATGTTATTCGGAATGAGTTTGTTAACAAGACTTGATCAACCTTGTTAGTGGATTCCTTCTGATGAGCATGAGATGGATGAAACTAGAAGGCACAACCTTCTGTACCCCACTTTTACTTTCTGTTATTTATATTAAATAAAATAAAAATAGTATTTTTTTGTCTGTCATCTGAAGTATCCGTGCAATATAAAAAAACCTCAAAAATAAAAGTTGTCCAAATGCCCTGAAATTTAAATATGATTTTATTTTCTAGAATATTTGAGAATATTTGGCACTGAGAACACAGCAGGAGGAGCCACCACCTGTCCACGAGGGTGGAGGGCGCGCCCTACACCCTGGGTGCGCACCCTGCCTCGTGGGCCCATGGTGGCCCTCCTCCACTTATCCTTGCACCCACACACTCCTTCTTCCTCCCACAAACACGAATATCCAGCTCAAAACCGAGTCCAAGCTCATTTTGCTGCCATTCTCGATCTCCTTACTCAAAGCACCTCTCAGAAAACTGCTTGGGGAGATTATTCCTTGGTATGTGACTCCTCCATTGGTCCAATTAGTTTTTGTTCTAGTGCTTTATTCATTGCAAATTTGTGCTGCCTAGGTGACCATGTTCTTGAGCTTGCATGTCAAATTTATATGGTTCCAAGTAGTTTTGATGCATGATATAGGCTCTAGGCACTTGTAGGAGCAGTTTCTATCAATATTATTGAGTTTGGCTTACTTTTATTTTGAAGATACTAAAAATTTAAGAATTTTTCAGAGAATAATGAAGAGATTTTTGAGGGGCTCATTGAGCCGAAGCTTGAAGGAAAAGCAAAATGAAGAAGCAATGAAGCCCAAATATAATTTGCCTCACACCGCGGAGGTTAGGCCGTGTGAATGACCCTCCGATGATTTCTTGAGAGCAACCGGATTTAGGAAGATTTTTATGAATTGGCTAAGAATGCAGGCCTCACCGACTTCCTCCACGACCAACGCGAACATTATCTCTTACTCACCAATACTTTCGTGCAAAACTTCTACTATTATCCTAGGGAATCACCTCCTTCAGTAGAGTTTCATTTATATGATGTGGTTAAGAAGATGTCACTTTATGATTTTTGTCAGGTTTGTTTGATCCCTTTTGAGGGCAATATAGAGGAACCACATCGTGACGATGTGGATGCATCTATTGATACCATCACTGTAGGGGAAACGAGGAAGGTTTCCGATGCACAAATCACTCGCATACATTTTCTTGTTTTACGCTACTTTGCAATATTTGCTAGTCGTTGCTTAATTGGTCGCGGAAACTGTGGAAACCTTAGTGTTCCTGATATTATTATTTTGTTCCATGGTTTATTCTGTGATAACTCTATGAGTATGGGCAGTATTATTGCTAAATGATTAAGTATGAACCGTACAAAGGGTCCCATTTTGGTGGTATCTATGCTTCATGCCTTGCTGCATATTATAACATACCTATTAGGCACTATGAAAAAGAGGAAAAATTGCTGCCTACTATTTATTTAGATTATAGGAGTATGGTAGCACATGATTTCATTATAAAGAATAGGGAAGGGGAACTTAAATACAAATTGTTCTTTGATAAACGTCATCCGGAGACTATTACATTGCCTGCTCCTTCCTTGTTTGATTTATCTGCAGGCCAGTACCTCATCTCGCTGGAGGACATTCATGCCTACCGGAACCCTGCACCAGCCATAGAGCCAGAGTTGGAACCACAAGTTAATCCTCCACGACAGTCTAATTACCAGTGGGATCCGGAGATGATTGCCAACCAGTGGCAATCAGAGTCTTCTTCATCGCAGTACGACCCCAACTATTATTATGGATATTCGCCAGGCCAGCCGTGGCCATAGACCAACTTAGGCCAAAAGCCTAAGCTTGGGGGAGTACGTATTTCCCACCGACATTATATTCATGTTCACACACTCATTGCTAGATGTCAGTGCTCATACTTTTTCATTGTATCATCCATGCTAGTTTATTTTTCCTTTCATGCTTTATTCTTGTGTGTTTAATAAACCTTAAGAAAAACCAAAAAAATAGTTGTAACTTCTAGCTAGTTTTAATTTCCATGCTTGTAGTAGTAACTAAAAAGAAAACCCAAAAATATTTCATGTTCTTCTTTTGCTTGTTGGGAGCTTTCCCGTGTAAATAGTTTTATTTCTTTTCTTTTCTTTGGGGGTCGATAGGAGAAGACCATAATTAAATTGTTGAAGCGGCTCTTATTTGCATTATTGTTGATCTGACAAAAGAGCCCATATTGCCTTGTCTTCTCCTGTTTATTTAATGCTTGTAGATTCCAGCTAAGTCCAATGCACGTGCACTATTATTATTATCCACATCGTTCGGCCGTGCAAGTGAAAGCAATTACGACGATATATGATGGACTCACTGAGATGAGAAAAGCTGGTATGAACTCGACCTCTCTTGTTTTTGTAAATATGATTAGTTCATCATTCCTGATTCATCCTATTATGAATAAAAATGTTTGCAATGACAACTAGAGATCATAGTTTCGTGTGCCATGCTTGATTAGCTAAGAGCTTATAATGGTTTACCTTGCGTGCCAACATGCTATTAAAATGGTTGTGACGTGGTATGATAGGGTGGTATCCTCCTCTGAATAATTTGAGTGACTTGACTTGGTGCATGTTCACGCATGTAGTTGAAACAAAATCAATATAGCCTTCACGATATTTATGTTCATGGTGGATTATATCCTACTCATGATTGCATTCGTTGTTGATTAATTTTAATGCATCTTCATGACTGTTGTCTCTCTCTAGCTGGTCGCTTCCCAGTCTTTTGCTAGCCTTCACCTGTACTAAGCGGGAATACAGCTTGTGCATCCAACTCCATAAACCCCAAAGTTATTCCATATGAGTCCACCATACCTACCTATATATGGTGTCTACCTGCCGTTCCAAGTAAATTTGTATGTGCCAAAATCTAAGCCTTCAAATAAATATCATGTTTTTTATACTTGAATAGCTCATGTATCAACTAGGGTTGTTTGTATCTTCCATGTTAGGCGGGTTATTCTCAAGAGGAGTGGACTCCACTCCTCACTCACGAGACAAGAGCTGGTCACCGGGATGCCCAGTCCCATGCTTTATGCAAATAAAATCAAAATAATTGCAAACAAACTCCCCCTGAGACTCTTGTTAGTTGGAGCCACTCGTTGTTTCGAGCAAGCCATGGATTGATGCTTGTTGGTGGAGGGGGAGTATAAACTTTACCATTCTGTTTGGGAACCGCCTATAATGTGTGTACCATGGAAGATATCACCATCTCTTGGTTGTTATGGTGACAATGAAAGTATACCGCTCAAAATATTATTCACCTCTATTTCAAAAACGAGCTCTGGCACCTCTACAAATCCCTGCTTCCCTCTGCGAAGGGCCTATCTATTTACTTTCATGTTGAGTCGTCATCCTCTTATTAAAAAGCACCAGTTGGAGAGCACCGTTGTCATTTGCATTCATTACTGTTAGTTTACATTGAGTATGAGTTGACTGGATCTCTTTTACCACGAATTACAATGTCTAGTCAGTCCTTGATCCTTAAAGGTGCTCTACATTTATGTTTTGCGGTCTCAAAGGGCTAGAGAGATACCATCTTGTTATATCATATTATGATTGTTTTGAGAAAGTGTTGTCATCCGAGATTTTTTATTATTGCACGCTAGTTGATTATGCCATTGGTATGAGTAAACTTGAGACCTAAGCGTTATTGTGAATGTGGTTAGTCATAATGTTTGCTGAAAACTTGAATGTTGGCTTTACATATTTACAACAACAAGAGCAAATAGAGTTTGTAAAGGTTTTTCTTTATCACTTTAAGTTTATCAACTGAATTGCTTGAGGACAAGCAAAGGTTTAAGCTTGGGGGAGGTGATACGTCTCCGTCGTATCTACTTTTCCAAACACTTTTTCCCCTGTTTTGGACTATAACTTGCATGATTTGAATGGAACTAACCCGGACTGACGCTGTTTTCAGCAGAATTGCTATGGTGTTATTTATGTGCAGAAACAAAAGTTCTCAGAATGACATGAAACTTCACGGAACATCTATTCGGAAATAATAAAAAATCCTTGCAAAAGATGAAGGCCAGGGGGCCCACCACCTGTCCACGACGGTGGGGGGCGCGCCCCCTACCTCGTGGGCCCCCTGGAGCTCCTCGACCTTAACTCCAACTCTATATATTTGGTTTCGAGGAGAAAAAAATCAGTGAGAATGATTCATTGCGTTTTACGATAGGGAGCCGCCGCCAAGCCGTAAAACCTCTCGGGAGGACTGATCTGGAGTCCGTTCGGGGCTTCGGAGAGGGGAATCCGTCGCCATCGTCATCATTAACCTTCCTCCATCACCAATTTCGTGATGCTCACCACCGTGCGTGAGTAATTCCATCATAGGCTTGCTGGACGGTGATGGGTTGGATGAGATTTATCATGTAATCGAGTTAGTTTTGTTAGGGTTTGATCCCTAGTATCCACTATGTTCTGAGATTGATATTGTTATGACTTTGCTATGCTTAATGCTTGTCACAAGGGCCCGAGTGCTATGATTTCAGATCCGAACCTATTATGTTTTCATCAATATATGAGAGTTCTCGATCCTATCTTGCGAGTCTATAGCCACCCATTATGTGTTATGATCCGTTAACCCCGAAGTGACAATAATCGAGATGCTTACCGGTGATGACCGTAGTTTGAGGAGTTCATGTATTCACTATGTGTTAATGCTTTGGTCTGGTACTCTATTAAAAGGGACAATTGCATTTTTGCCCCTTGTTGGTTCCTACCCACGGGTTTTGTCCTTACTTTTCGAGCTTGCTCAGTTTTTCCCTTACTTTTTCCATTGAGGTCCCTTGAATGCACTTTGACCGTTTGACCAAAACTTTGAAAATACATAACTAATTCATATGAACTCAGAAAAATGCAAATAAGATATCAAAATGTTCAGATAAACATTACCATTATGTGGATATCATTTGCATTCAGGACAAAAGCACCCTTTTAACTACCTGAAGTAATTAATATTATTAACATTATTAAAAATAAAAATGTATAAAACAATATTTTTTCATGAATAAAAATTACATGCAAATTTAGGTGATGTTTTCTCAACATCCAGATATCTTATTTGCATTTTCTGAGTTCGTATCATCTTGTTATGAATGTTCATACGACTTTGACCATTATTTGGATACTCCATAACAAATTGATACAAGCTCAGAAAAATGCAAATAAGATATCAGGATGTTCAGAAAACATCACCTACATTTGCATGTAATTTTTATTCATGAAAAAAAATATTGTTTATACCTTTTTATTTTTAATAATGTTAATAACATTAATTACCTCAGGTAGTTTAAAGGGTGCTTTTGTCCTGAATGCAAATGATATGCACATGAAGGTAATGTTTACCTGAACATTTTGATATCTTATTTGCATTTTTCTGAGTTCATATGAATTAGTTATAAATTGTCAAAGTTTTAGTCAAACGGTCAAAGGGCATTCGAGGGACCTTGGCGGAAAAAGTAACGGCAAAACTGAGCAAACTTGAAAAGTAAGGGGAAAACCGCGGGTAGGAACCAACTAGGGGTAAAATGCAATTGTCCCCTATTAAAAGGTGGCCTTAATATCCCTTAGTTTCCGTTAGGACCCCGCTGCCACGGGAGGGTAGGACAAAAGATGTCATGCAAGTTCTTTTCCATAAGCACGTATGACTATATTCGAAATACATGCCTACATTACATTGATGAATTGGAGCTAGTTCTGTGTCACCCTATGTTATGACTGTTACATGATGAACCACATCCGACATAATTCTCCATCACTGATCCATTTCCTACGAGCTTTGCATATATTGTTCTTCGCTTATTTACTTTTCCGTTGCTATTGCTATCATCACTACAAAATACCAAAAACATTACTTTTGCTACCGTTACCTTTTGCTATCGTTACCACTACTATAATATTACTTTGCTACTAAACACTTTGCTACAGATATTAATTTTCCAGGTGTCGTTGAATTGACAACTCAGTTGCTAATACTTGACAATATTCTTTGGCTCCCCTTGTGTCGAATCAATAAATTTGGGTTGAATACTCTACCCTCGAAAACTGTTGCGATCCCCTATACTTGTGGGTTATCAGATGTGTCTTTTTTTGTAGTGATAGTATCTCGTGGAGTCCCGTTTTGCAGTACGCCACACCCCTCCCAATGAACAGGACCGGCATTTCGACCGTAGAGCTCCAGCACAATTCTGTTTCCTCCGTTTTGCGATACGCCACACCCCTCCCGATCAACAAGACCCCGTTTTGACCATAGGAGGTCCAAGAGAAGTCTGTTTCCTCCCTTTTGTGGTACGCCAGACCCCTCCCGATGAACATGATCCCGTTTTGACCGTGGCCAGTCGAACACAAGGACATTTCCTCCGTTCTGCGGTATGCCAGACATCATTTCCATTGGTTGTTCCATCCAAGCTGGTTGGCTCCTGATGAACACGAAGTATTATGTTGCCTCCCCATGAAAACGACAAATTCCGTTTCCTCCCCATGAACACGACGACGACACAGTTTCTCGGTTCCGACCAAGCCATGTACACGAGCCTGGCTGTACGTATGCGGGAGTAGGCATTCGAGACCCCGCCCTTATGTACATACGTGGCCGTATTTACTTTCTTGCACCCTGGCCGATGTACATACGGGTACATCCTACGTGCGCGCCTCTACTACAACATGTGCGTGCCTCTACTACGACACGCGCCCTTCCTTACACGGCCACGGTTCATTGATGCAGCCTGTAGACAGACCGATCGACCAGTATGTACGTACACGTTCTCGACCAGAATGACAATGCTATGTACGCTTCGACCAGGTGGGTCACGACTATCAGGCACTTCCTTGCGTGCGAACATGTAGCTGGTGGGTCCCAGCAGTCAGGGGGGAAACATTTTTTTCACGAAATACGGTGAACCATCCGGTGGGTCCCCGTTGTTAGGTGGAGGAATCTTTATTTTCCGCGTAATATGGAGGCACTTCCTTGCTGCGGCCGTGGACCCAGCTATCAGCCTCTCCACGTACAGTACTCTTCCGACGGAAGTCGTTCCTTGACCACGTTGACCACGCTGTGCCGAGTGCACCAGGGCGGTGGATGACGGCGAGGCCTAGGAAGGGGATGATGCAGAGCCGGGGAAGACAAGACAGTGGATGCCAACACGGAGAGGAGTACAAGGGTTCACTAGTTCGGCTGCAGGGTGAGGTTGTCGTCGCCGCAGGACCTGGCCAGCGGTGAGGCCTCAACGGCAGCACAGCCGGCCACTAGAGGAAGAAGCAGGCGGTCTCGCTGGCGCCGGTTTGGGCGGCTAGTGCAAGAAGAGCAGTGATTGAAGAAGTAGCAGGACTATTCGATTCAAATCCAATGGTCACTACTGCTAGAATCATTTTTTGAATATGTTGACAAAGCTCTGTGTACGCGTCGACTTAGTCGGGCCACAGGTCAGCCTCCCAATCGGTGCTCCCTAGATGTCAGTGGGAGGAATCATTTTTTTAACGTAATAAGGAGGCAGTTGATTGCGTGCGGCCAGGACAGCGGAGGGAGTAGGGTGGGCCGGTGAAGCCTGTGCGGCATCACAACGGGCCACAAGAGGAGGGAGCAGGCAGTTCCGCCGGCTCTAGTTTAGGCGGCTGGAGCAGGAAGATCAGAGATTGAAGAAGCACATCGGCCGTTGGATGGACATCTAATAGTCACTTCTGCTAGAATCGTGTGTTGACTGACAAAGCCTTGCTTAAACAAGTTAGACTCGAAATATGTGACGTGTACAGCCCATTTGCTATTATTTTTATAATTTTTACTCATTTTCTAATTCGTATTGAATTTATTGGAGCCCATTTCCATTTTTAGAATTGCTGCACATTTTCAGGTCAGTACCAGGGTTAAAACATTGAACTAAATATGTGCGAAATTCTGAAAATTCGCAAATTTTTTCTGGGGAACAAAATATTCTTAATTCAAAAATTAGTAGCCATACTAAAACAAATTTAAAAATAAATTAGTACTATGTCATGTTAAAATCCAATAAAATATAAAATATTAGTGGAGAACAAAAACAAAAAAAGAAACTAATTTCCCATTTGCTATAATTTTTTTGGAATTTTCAACCCCTTTGATATTACTTTTAACAGACACTAACCATACTCTTTGGCCAGGCCAGAATGCATCCCTCCTCTTCTTGAAAGATTTGCGGCCTAGTAAGTCGGAGAAAACAAATAGGCCTAGCTTGGGTATTCTTCAAAAAGAAATAGTGGGCTACCTATTTTCC
This sequence comes from Triticum urartu, assembly GCF_003073215.2. Classification (NCBI taxonomy): domain Eukaryota; kingdom Viridiplantae; phylum Streptophyta; class Magnoliopsida; order Poales; family Poaceae; genus Triticum; species Triticum urartu. Next base: position 415,734,438 of record NC_053022.1, on the reverse strand, counting down.
CAAAGAAAAAACTGCTAGGCTGGTCATGTTGTTAGACGGGCCACAGAGACCGCACAACCCAGTTTATATCCTGCTCCCCCGAATTACTACTTAAAAGAATAAGTTGTGCAATTCTGTCGTTAATTGACTATACATTGAAAATGATGTGACCTATCAGATAGGCGATACCGCAGTTGAAGAACACAATTAGCCTAAAGTCTTTATAATTCGTAGATCTTGTGGGCACTTGGCAGATTACAACCTTGAGCAAATCAAACTTGGTATCACGTTGGCTACTATAAGATTCCGAATATTCTAGGTCGTGGTGCCAAAGCAGTGCAGTGTTAATCGAAGGAAGGGGGATCAATCGTCGGGTGTAGACATCCATGAGCATCCAACTACCGCGACCGTCGACGAGCACCATCCAAGACATGTTCATGCGGGCCCAATACATACCGTTAATGTAGATTAGGGTGACAGGGATCAGATCGCAGTCAAGGGGGTTGATGCTCACCACCCTACGATCGTTATGCTGCGTGACACACCGTTTCTCAAGATCAGGCAGCATCAACAAGCAAGGAGCTGGCTTAAAAAGCTCTAGCCTTTGGGCTTTGAGTAAAGGGTAAAGCCCTGACGAGCACGTGGCGAGCGGCATGGTACTGAGATTGTCCACACGCGAAACAATGAGCTTGATTACCTCTGTGGGGAGCGAATTCTAGCCACTCTTTCGGTGGATGCTGCTTGGTTCTGCCATTGTTAGTGCTCGGGTTTCAAACAAGGGGGGAGGCGCCTTAGCTGGGATGGAAGATTGGACGATATTATGTGCGGACAAAGATGGAGAAGAGAATATGTGCTATGGGAAGTGGGCGGGTGATGATGACTACAACATGTCGCTTGACTTACGAGACACATACCAGCAGCATAGGGTCAAATCGATCCCATGACAACTTGCTTGATTGATCAAAGTCTTGGTACTCCCTACAGTACCTACTATTATGGCCTAACTTCCTTGAGTAGAGTAGTAGTGGAGTAGGACTCTGCTCTACTACTAGCACCGGAGGAGTAGTATATTCTAATCTAAAATAGTTACAAACTTCAATGCCCGAGCATGGAATGACTACGAACCGCCATTGGTGCTAACTCCAATCCCCAACAAACGTTTGCTGGGAGACATGGCAGTTGCAAACGCCCGCGACACAGTTATAGTACGTGTGTAAGGATGGCGGTTTCGTCAAATACTATGGCTTAAAAATAGACCACCGACGGATGGGAATCTGACGGTTACGTGGGATTCATTGGGATTGAGCACCAGAGGCTATAACTTGCACCTGCTAACCACTAACAATGATACTAACCATAGTTATAAAATGGTCAAAGGCTGTGTCTACGTGGTGTTTGGAATTATATGCAAAAAAATTAGCAAGATGCCCGTGCATTGCACGGAACATCAAGATGCATTTTTTTACAAAACACCTGTTGTGATTGACCCATGTAGGAGTAATCCGATGTGCAAAAACTACTGATATGTTGAGAATTTTATCGGAAAATGGTATCTCGACCATTTCATCAAAAAAATGATATCTCGAGAAAGATGATAGATAAGGTGAGGAGAAGTGGGGCGTGGTGGTGATTGGGGGTCGGACTGGGCGGAGGCATGAGGATGGATGGCGCCGGCAGTGGCCACCATGCTAGATTGTTCCAGAGACTTCCTTTTTTAATTGCTTAGCAATGAGGTTGTGGGAGATAGGGATGAACGAGGCAAGGCCTTATCTGCAAATGTGGAGAGAGGTGCGGGTATCTTTTGTAAAATTGTCATAGTTTCCTTTCTATCCGTCAGATATAGATCAGACAGTCTATATTATAAGATGGAAAGCACACCATCATCACCAACTCGGTTTTTTCTCTACTGCTACTCCTATAAAAGAGTTAGTTGGTGATGATGGTGTGTCTAGCATCCTCCATTTCTTACCATTAGATCTGCATCTAATGGATGTGATGTAAGTTGTGGCCTTTTGCAAAAATTCCCACTTCTCTGCTCCAGTTTACACAAAACCCCTTAGTATCTTGAAACCAACAACATTCCTCCCTTACTTCATCAAAACAGCCCAAAGAATATATTTGGAGAGAAACATAAGATATTTTTAGTGATATATATATATATATCAAAACTAAACAGTTTTATTTCAAATTTGTGAATATGTATTATTCTACTTTGGATCCGTTGCAACGGACGGGCTCATTGTTATAAAGGTTTATCTCTTGCATCGTCCGCAACGAACACCTGGTGTACTGGTCCGGGCTGGATGCTCGCAGCACAATGACGTGAGTTCGAATTCTGTCCTAAACTTTAGCTTTTTATATTTTTTAATATATACTTCTTTCGGTACTATACTGGCAGTGGAACCCATAGAGTACTTAAAATACAAGATTAAGGACGGATTTGTTTCTTTTTAACTTTCTATACGAATCTGTAGCCAGCATGCAAGTCATGTACACTGTACTGACAGTGGAACCCACAAAGTACTTAGGATACAAGATTAAGGATGCAATTAACTTTTTATATAGGGAGAATCATGCATGCAATTAACTCAAATGGATTGGACATGACTCTATTATTCTCCAACGTCAACCAGAAAATTTCCTCCCGCGGGCCGGAGTAGGTTTCTCTGTTTGCATGCAGGTTTAACGGAGGCGTTTAGTGGAGGCGAGGAGGCTTATTCAGTCGAGCATGCAGCAGATGGCGCAGTACTATTCGATTTGACAGCTACTACTAGTATATTATAGAAAACAAAGAAGAGTAGTACAGATAGAGATAAGAGTAGAGATAGACACTAGGGAGGGGCACCATCTACTGCTTCGTGTGCTACTCATGCTCTACATTCGGCGGCCGCAACGTCCCCTACAACCACTCCCTCATGCAATCCATGCAGCGGGTGCTGTTGAAATTTGGGGAGCGCAGTCTCGCGACTGCTGACAGCGACGACTTCACCGACGACTTCTTCCCCTCCCGTTGCACCGTATGTGTTTCTGTCCTTCCTGTTCGAAATCATGGTAGAATTCATGTTTCTAATCTGTGTCCTAGATTCGATCTGTTCATCTACTATGCTAGTCCACATGATTAGTTTAATCTCTGTTATAGCCGTCATGATTTATTTTGTGCTTATTCCGACTAAATCTCGTAGTAACTTGCTCATATATGCAACTGGCGCAACGTCCCCTACAACCACTCGCATTTCATGGACGGCCTGGTCGATGCCTCCAAGGAGCCCTTCGTCTACTGCTATGAGTGCCCGACACCGTTTTGGGGCTCCCCGGTGGACATCGTGCATCACCTCACGCAGGTGTGACGCGATCACTACTAGCCCTTGGCGAAGAACATCAAGTACGAGACGTGCTACCCATTCACCATGCCATGGTCGCTGGACGATCACCACCGCCTGCTAGTCTCGGAGGAGGACGGAAGCGTATTCCTCTTGATCGTGGGCACCGGCGAGGCCCGCGCAGGCCGCCGCCCGGTCTCTGTACTGTGCGTCAGGGGCGATGCCGCTGACGCTGACACTGACACGAGGCCGATGTACGGGTGCGTGCTCACTGTTACTACCCATCATAGGTACATGGGCGGCGACACTGGCTACATGAAGTGGACTAGGATTGTGCCGAGCTGGGACCTTCCCGCCGATGTGGACATGGAAGACGCATGGTATGATCCCCCCCAACGTGGTGCATTACCAAGTTAAATGTTGATCATTAGTCTTCGCTCAATGTAATCCACTGTCTAAACATGTGGAGACTTCCATGCATGATCTTGCTCTATTGGAGTATCGCGCATGAATAAAAGTGTATCCATTTATGGTTTAGTCTAGAATCTTCCATGCATGAATTTTTTACTACAGTACAGGTGAAAGACTTATGATGAATCATTTATTACATCTCCTCTGCCCCATTCCAAGTCATCCTTATTGAATCCCTCCGTCTAGGTGTATAAGGGCATGGTTAATACTTAATAGTATAGCCAACTGTTGACTATAAGAAAGTGCCATGTCATCTGTAGCAAACATGTATAATAATCGATACTCAAAAACTAATTCTTAAAGATCATTTCTGGCAAAGCACAATAAGTGTTGTTTCTTCACAAGTTTTGGATGCAGGTTGAATAGTTGAATGCTTTTGTTTGCAAATGATACTTTTTCATCTATTTCACCCAGATGTTTGTGAGCTCTAGAGATGAAATAATATGCGAAGAAACCTACCGATACCCGTTACAAATGAGATGACCCCCACATCCTTTTTCAAAATAAACAACTCCCCAATCAATGCATTTCATTGTTCCGTGCAACGCACGGGCACCTTACTATAGATTAGTATGACCAAAAATTGAACTAACATTATATATAGTACGATAAATGCTAATGCATGTCACCTAAAATTATATCATTGAAAACTATGTTCAAATATGAATCCAACGATATAGTTTTTGTTGACGTGCACTAACATTTTCTCAGTTAAATCTTCAGTCTCACCCCGCTTGTGGCATGGCAGTAAAGCCATCATATCACAAAACCCAACCACTCCCAGTAATAAGTGGCCTGGTAAAATAAACGGACAAGCAACCATCACATCCCCCCATCTTTTTTGCATTTCATCTCTCTGCATTTACTTTCTCCAGTTCATCTCGCACACTCGATCCCTAGGTACTACTCCTAGGGCCGGTTCTTTTGGCCGCTTAAAACATAAGCCGTCTCTTCCCCATATTTTCCCATAAGACTAGTCATAGTGCAGAGTAACATTAAGACGCCTCACTCATTTATTTGGGCTTCTAAACTACCAGTACCTTCGTCCTGGTTTATTCATCACCATTGTATTTTGTGCTAAATTTTGACCAAAGATTTAACTGATAAAATGTTAGTGCATGTGAGATGCACAAACATTTCATTAATTAAATTTATGATCAAAATTTGACACAGATTACAATGGTGTAACGCCCATGATGCGGTTATATCTCCCACGTGTCGAGGCATGACACGCATTGTGGTTTTGTCGCAAGAAGGGTCATCTTCACACAATCCCATGTAATGAACAAGAAAGGGATAAAGGGAGTTGGCTTACAATCGCCACGTCACACGATACTTAAATAATTCATACATCATCCAAATACACACATAGACCGACTATGGTCAAATCCGAATTAAAGGAAGATAAACCCCAAATGCTAGATCCCCGATAGTCCAAAATGGGCTCCACTACTGATCATCAGGAAATGAAACATAGTAACAACCAAGGTCATCGTCGAACTCCCACTTGTGTTCGCTAGCATCACCTGCACTGGTATCATCGTCACCTGCAACTGTTTTGGAAGTATCCATGAGTCACGAGGACTCAGCAATCTCAAAACCTGTGAGATCAAGACTATTTAAGCTTATGGGTAGGGTAATGAGGTGGAGTTGCAGCAAGCGCTAAGCAAATATGGTGGCTAACATATGCAAATAATAGTAAGATGAGAAGCTACGCAACGGTCAAAAAGTTAGAAGTGATCAGGAAGTGATCCTAAAACTACTTACATTAAACAGAACCCAAACCATGTTCACTTCCCAAACTCCACCGAAAAGATACCATCATGGCTACACACGAGGTTAATTCATTTTAATTAAGTCAAGTGTCAAGTTCTCTACAACAGATATTAACAAAATTCCCATCTGCCACATAACCACAGGTACGACTCTGGAAAGTTTATACCTTGCAGGGGTGTCCCAACTTATCCCATCACAAGCTCTCACGATCAATGAAGGATATTCCTTCTCCTGGAAAGACCCGATCAGTCTCAGAATCCCGGTTACAAGACATTTCAACAATGGTAAAACAAGACCAACAAGACCGCCCGATATGCCGACAAATCCCGATATGAGTCGCACATATCTCATTCTCAGGGCACACCGAATGGGACAAGCTTTGAGTAAAACCAGCCCTCAAGTTTCCCCGAGGTGGCCCCGCAGGCTGCCTGTTTCAGACCAACACTCAAAGGAGCACTAGCCCCAGGGGGATAAAATAAAGATGACCCTCGGGATTGCAACCCCAAGGGAAAGTTGTGGGTTGTTAGGCAAATGTAAAATCAAGGTTGGGCCTTGCTGGAGGAGTTTTATTCAAAGCGAACTGTCAAGGGGGACCCATAACCCCAACCGCGTAAGAAACGCAAAATCAAGGAACATAACAGCAGTATGACTGAAACTAAGGCGGCAAGAGTGGAATAAAACACCGAGCAAAAGGCCAAGCCTTCCACCCTTTGCAAAGTATATAGATGCATTAATTAAAATAAGAGATATTGTGTTATCCCAACATATCCATGTTCCAACATGGAACAACCTGCAAGGCACCTGCAACTAGCAACGCTATAAAGAGGGGCTGAGCAAAAGCGGTACCTTAGCCAAACAACGGTTTGCTAGGAAGGTGGGTTTGAGGCTTGACATGGCAATATGGGAGGCATGATAGACAAGTGGTAGGTAGCGAAACATAGCGATAGAATGAACAACTAGCAAGCAAAGATAGAAGTGATATCGAGGGTAATGGTCATCTTGCCTGCAAAGTTCTCAAAGTTGTCGAAAGCTTGCTCCTCATTAGGGTACTCAACAGGTTCCTCATTCACAAACTCGTCTCTCGGCTCTACCCAAAGCAAGAACACAAGCAAGAGAACAACAATCAAACACAGTGCAATGCACAAGCAACATGATGCAAGACATGGCATGGAATGCAAGGTATGATGTGCAATGCATATGGGTACTTCGGAAGGGAAAAGAATGATCAAGGCATCAACCAGACAAACCAAGTGTGTTGCTGGAAAGATGGGGTGATTTCGGTCGAAATCGATATTGATGTCTGCTACACAACCTTCTTCTTGTAGACGTTGTTGGGCCTCCAAGTGCAGAGGTTTGTAGGACAGTAGCAAATTTCCCTCAAGTGGATGACCTAAGGTTTATTCAATCCATAGGAGGCGTAGGATGAAGATGGTCTCTCTCAAGCAACCCTGCAACCAAATAACAAAGAGTCTCTTGTGTCCCCAACACACCCAATACAATGGTAAATTGTATAGGTGCACTAGTTCGACGAAGAGATGGAGATACAAGTGGTATATGGATAGTAGATAAAAGTATTTGCAATCTGAAAATATAAAAACAGCAAGGTAACTAATGATAAAAGTGAGCGTAAACAGTATTGCAATGGTAGGAAACAAGCCCTAGGGTTCATACTTTCGCTAGTGTAAGTTCCCTCAACAATACTAACATAATTGGATCACATAACTATCCCTCAACATGCAACAAAGAGTCACTCCAAAGTCACTAATAGCGGAGAATGAACGAAGAGATTATGGTAGGGTATGAAACCACCTCAAAGTTATTCTTTCCAATCAATCCGTCGGGCTATTCCTATAAGTGTCACAAACAGCCCTAGAGTTCGTACTAGAATAACACCTTAAGACACAAATCAACCAAAACCCTAATGTCACCTAGATACTCCATTGTCACCTCAAGTATCCGTGGGTATGATTATACGATATGCGTCACACAATCTCAGATTCATCTATTCAACCAATACAATTGGACCTCAAAGAGTGCCCCAAAGTTCCTACCGGAGAATCATGACAAAAACGTGTGCCAACCCCTATGCATAGGTTCCCAATGTCACGAAACCCGCAAGTTGATCACCAAGACATACATCAAGTGTTCTCAAGTCTTTAAAGACTCAATCCGATAAGATTACTTCAAGGGGAAAACTCAATTCATTATAATAGAGAAGAGGGGGAGGAGAAACATAGGATCCAACTATAATAGCAAAGCTCGCGATACATCAAGATCGTATCGTCTCAAGAACACGAGGGAGAGAGAGAGAGATCAAACACATAGCTACTGGTACATACCCTCAGCCCCGAGGGAGAACTACTCCCTCCTCGTCATGGAGAGTGCCGGGATGATGAAATGGCCACCGGTGAGGGTTCCCCCCTCCAGCAGGGTGCCGGAACAGGGTCCCGATTGACTTTTGGTGGCTACGGAGGTTTCTGGTGGCGGAACTCTCTATCTATTCTCCGTTCAGGTATTTTAAGGTACGACGATATATATGGGTGAAAGGAGTACGTCAGGGGAGCCACGGCGGCCCCACGAGGGCCCTAGTGGGGTGGGCGCGCCCCACACCCTCATGGGCAGCTCCCGTATCTTCTGACATGGGGTCCAAGTCCATCAGGTGTGTTTCCTTCCAAAAATAACTTCTCCAGTTGATTTCGTTCCGTTTCGACTCCGTCTCATATTCCTTTTCTTCAAAACACTAAAATAGGCATAAAACAGCAAATCTGGGCTGGGCCTCCGGTTAATAGGTTAGTCCCAAAAATAATATAAAAGTGGATAATAAAGCCCAATATTGCCCAAAACAGTAGATAATATAGCATGGAGCAATCAAAAATTATAGATACGTTAGAGACGTATCAAGCATCCCCCAGCTTAATTCCTGCTCGTCCTCGAGTAGGTAAATGATAAAAAGATAATTTTTGATGTGGAATGCTAGTGGGCATAATTTCAATGTAATTCTTCTTACTTGTGATATGAATATTCAGATCCGAAAGATTCAAGACAAAAGTTTATATTGACATAAAAATAATAATACTTCAAGCATACTCACTAAGCAATAATGTATTCTCAAAATATCATGGCCAAAGAAAGCTATCCCTACAAAATCATATAGTCTGGCTATGCTCCATCTTCACCACACAACATATTTAAATCATGCACATCCCCGATGACAAGCCAAGTAATTGTTTCATACTTTTGATGTTCTCAAAATTTTTCAATCTTCACGCAATATATGAGCGTGAGCCATGGACATAGCACTATAGGTGGAATAGAATGGTGGTTTTGGAGAAGACAAAAAGGGAGAAGACAGTCTCACATCAACTAGGCGTATCAATGGGCTATGGAGATGCCCATCAATAGATATCAATGTGAGTGAGTAGGGATTGCCATGCAACGAATGCACTAGAGCTATAAATGTATGAAAGCTCAACAAAAGAAAATAGTGGGTGTGCATCCAACTCGCTTTCTCACGAAGACCTAGGGCATTTTGAGGAAGCCCATCATTGGAATATACAAGCCAAGTTATATAATGAAAGATTCCCACTAGTATATGAAAGTGGTAACTCAAGAGACTCTCTATATGAAAACATGGTGCTACTTTGAAGCACAAGTGTGGAAAAAAGATAGTAGCATTGTCCCTTTTATTTTTTTATTTTTTTATTTGGCCTTTCTATTTTTTATGTCCTTTCTCTTTTTTTGGGACAATGCTCTATTGAATGATGATCATCACACTTCTATTTATTTACAACTCAATGATACAACTCGATACTAGAACAAACATGACTCTATATGAATGCCTCCGGCGGTGTACCGGGATATGCAATGAATCAAGAGTGACATGTATGAAAAAAATTATGAACGGTGGCTTTGCCACAAATACTATGTAAACTACATGATCATGCTAAGCAATATGACAATGATGAATGTGTCATGATAAACGGAATGGTGGAAAGTTGCATGGCAATATATCTCGGAATGGCTATGGAAGTGCCATAATAGGTAGGTATGGTGGCTGTTTTGAGGAAGGTATATGGTGGGTGTATGATACCGGCGAAAGGTGCGCGGTATTAGAGAGGCTAGCAATGGTGGAAGGATGAGAGTGCGTATAATCCATGGACTCAACATTAGTCATAAAGAACTCACATACTTATTGTAAAGATTTATTAGTTATCGAAACAAAGTACTACACGCATGCTCCTAGTGGATAGATTGGTAGGAAAAGACCATCGCTCGTCCCCGACCGCCACTCATAAGGAGGACAATCAATAAATAAATCATGCTCCGACTTCATCACATAACGGTTCACCATACGTGCCTGCTACGGGCATCACAAGCTTCAACACAAGAATTTCTCAAATTCACAACTACTCAAATAGCATGACTCTAATATCACCATCTCCATATCTCAAAACAATCATCAAGCATCAAACTTCTCTTAGTATTCAACACACTCATAAGAGAATTTTATTATTCTTGAATACCTAGCATATTAGGATTTTAAGCAAATTACCATGCTATTTAAGACTCTCAAAATAATCTATGTGAAGCATGAGAGTTCATCTATTTCTTCAAAATAAAACTACCACCATGCTCTAAAAGATATAAGTGAAGCACTAGAGCAAATGACAAACTACTCCGAAAGATATAAGTGAAGATCAATGAGTAGTCGAATAATTATGCAACTATGTGAAGACTCTCTAACATTCAATAATTTAAGATCTTGGTATTTTATTCAAACAGCAAGCAAAACTAAATAAAATGACATGACGCTCCAAGCAAAACACATATCATGTGGCGAATAAAAATATAGCTCCAAGTAAAGTTATCGATGGACGAAGACGAAAGAGGGGATGCCTTCCAGGGCATCCACAAGCTTAGGCTCTTGGTTGTCCTTGAATATTAACTTGGGGTGCTTGGGCATCCCCAGTCTTAGGCTCTTGCCACTCCTCATTCCATAGTCCATCGAATCCTTACCCAAAACTTGAAAACTTCACAACACAAAACTTAACAGAAAACTCGTAAGCTCCGTTAGTATAAGAAAATAAATCACCACTTCAAGTTACTGTAATGAACTCATTATTTATTTATATTGGTGTTATATCTACTTTATTCCAACTTCTCTATGGTTTATAAACTATTTTACTAGCCATAGATTCATCAAAATAAGCAATCAACACACGAAAAACAGAATCTGTCAAAAACAGAACAGTCTGTAGTAATCTGGATCAAACATATACTTCTGGAACTTATAAAATTATAACATAAATTGCTGGACATGAGTAATTTATCTATTAATCATCTCCAAAAAGCATTAACTAAATATCACTATCCAAATAAAAATGGTAGCAATTATCGTGAGCGCCAAAGTTTCTGTTTTTTACAACATGATCAACAAGACATTCCCCAAGTCTTCCCAAAGGTTCTACTTGGCAAAAACACTAATTAAAGACATAAAACCACATCTAAACACAGGCTAGATGAATTATTTATTACCAAACAGTAACAAAAAGCAAGGAACTAAAATAAAATTGGGTTGCCTCCCAACAAGCGCTATCGTTTAACGCCCCTAGCTAGGCATGATGATTTCAATGATGCTCACATAAAAGATAAGAATCGAAACATAAAGAGAGCATCATGAAGAATATGACTAGCACATTTAAGTCTAACACACTTCCTATGCATAGGCATTTTTTGAGCAAACAACTTGTGGGAACAATAATCAACTCGCATAGGAAGGTAAAACAAGCATAACTTCAAAACTTTAAGCACATAGAGAGGAAACTTGATATTATTGCAATTCCTACAAGCATATATTCCTCCCTCATAATAATTTTCAGTAGCATCATGAATGAATTCAACAATATAACCAGCACCTAAAGCATTCTTTTCATGAACTACAAGCATAGAAAATTTACTACTCTCCACACAAGCAAAATTCTTCTCATGAATAATAGTGGGAGCAAACTCAAAAAAATAACTATCATGTGATTGAAAATAAAGATCAAGATGCAATTTTCATGGTTATCATTATTCTTTAAAGCATACCTGTCATCACAATAATCATCATAGATAGGAGGCATGCTTTCATCATAATAAATTTGCTCATCAAAACTTGGGGGACAAAAAATATCATCTTCATCAAACATAGCTTCCCCAAGCTTGTGGCTTTGCATATCATTAGCATCATGGATATTCAAGGAATTCATACAAACAACATTGAAATCATGCTCATCATTCAAATATTTAGTGCCAAACATTTTATAGATTTCTTCTTCTAGCACTTGAGCATAATTATCCTTTCCATCATACTCACGAAAGATATTAAAAAGGTGAAGCGTATGAGACAAACTCAATTCCATTGTTTGCAATTTTCTTTTATAAACTAAACTAGTGATAAAACAAGAAACTAAAAGACTCGATTGCAAGATCTAAAGATATACCTTCAAGTGCTAACCTCCTCGGCAACGGCGCCAGAAAAGAGCTTGATGTCTACTACACAGCCTTCTTCTTGTAGACGTTGTTGGGCCTCCAGGTGGAGAGGTTTGTAGGACAGTAGCAAATTTCCCTCAAGTGGGTGACCTAAGGTTTATTAATCCGTAGGAGGCGTAGGATGAAGATGGTCTCTCCCAAGCAACCCTGCAACCAAATAACAAAGAGTCTCTTGTGTCCCCAACACACCCAATACAATGGTAATTTGTATAGGTGCACTAGTTCGAAGAAGAGATGGTGATACAAGTGGTATATGGATAGTAGATAAAAGTATTTGTAATCTGAAAATATAAAAACAGCAAGGTAACTAATGATAAAAGTGAGCATAAACGGTATTGCAATGCTAGGAAACAAGGCCTGGGGTTCATACTTTCGCTAGTGTAAGTTCCCTCAACAATACTAACATAATTGGATCGCATAACTATCCCTCAACATGCAACAAAGAGTCACTCCAAAGTCACTAATAGCGGAGAACGAATGAAGAGATGATGGTAGGGTACGAAACCACCTCAAAGTTATTCTTTCCAATCAATCCGTTGGGCTATTCCTATAAGTGTCACAAACAGCCCTAGAGTTCGTACTAGAATAACACCTTAAGACACAAATCAACCAAAACCCTAATGTCACCTAGATACTCCATTGTCACCTCAAGTATCCATGGGTTTGATTATACGATATGCGTCACACAATCTCAGATTCATCTATTCAACCAATACATAATACCTCAAAGAGTGCCCCAAAGTTCCTGCCGGAGAATCACGACGAAAATGTGTGCCAACCCCTATACATAGGTTCCCAATGTCACGAAACCCGCAATTTGATCACCAAGACATACATCAAGTGTTCTCAAGTCTTTAAAGACTCAATCCGATAAGATTACTTCAAGGGGAAAACTCAATTCATTACAAGAGAGAAGAGGGGGAGGAGAAACATAGGATCCAACTATAATAGCAAAGCTCACGATCAGAGGCACATTTGGAACTAACACAACTACATAACTTGTTACAGCCCATAAGACTTCAGTCAGAGGAGAATGATGTTTGGAAATGGCCATCCAAATCTGGAGAATATCAATCTAAACTCTATTATGAGTTCAACTTCTCCCATTTGAGGATTGACCCTATGTTCAGGTATATTTGGAATAGTTCCTGTAGCCTCAAGTTCAAGGTTTTTGGATGGCTTTTATTGATGGATCGCCTCAACACACGAGACATGATGCAGAGAAGACACTGGAATATCCAGGATGATATTTGTGTGGTATGCCAATCTTCACTTCATGAAGATAGAGTCCACCTTTTCTTCTCTTGTAACTTTAGTCAAAGAGTTTGGAATTATCTTGGGATTTCCTGGTCAGCGACACCCACTCAATCTACTTACATAATGGCTGCGGATTCTAGGAGAGATTTCAAAAAACCTTTCTTTTCTGAGGTGGTCTTAACGGCCACATGGAACATTTGGACGCAGAGAAATGGCAAAATCTTCAGAAATGAGAATCCAAGTTTTAGAGCTTGGAGGAGGAATTTTCTGCATGATATCTCCTTACTAGCTCATAGAATCAAATGTAAATATAGAGACAGTTTAATAGCTTGGATAGCCTCCCTTCCCTAGCTCTCTTTGTAAGTATGATAGCTCCCCTCTGATTTTCCTTTACTCTTTTTTGTACAGAGAACCTCTGGTTTTGTTTTGTTTTGAATAAAGAGCTGTGAGGTTGTTGCCTTGCAGTACATAGTAAAAAAATAGCAAAGCTCACGATACATCAAGATCATATTGTCTCAAGAACACGAGAGAGAGAGAGATCAAACACATAGCTACTGGTACATACCCTCATCCCCGAGGGAGAACTACTCCCTCCTCGTCATGGAGAGCGCCGAGATGATGAAGATGGCCACCGGTGAGGGTTCCCCCCTCCGGTAGGGTGCCGGAACAGGGTCTTGATTGACTTTTGGTGGCTACGAAGGTTTCTGGCGGCGGAACTCTCGATCTATTCTATGTTCTGGAAGTTTTAGGGTACGGCGATATATATAGGTGAAAGGAGTACGTCAGGGGCGCCACAGGGGCCCCACGAGGCAGGGGGCGCGCCCTAGGGGGGTGGGCGCGCCCCCCACCCTCGTGGGCAGCTCCCGTATCTTCTAACGTGGGTCCAAGTCCATCAGGTGTGTTTCCTTCCAAAAATAACTTCTCCAGTTGATTTCGTTCGGTTTCGACTCCGTCTGATATTCCTTTTCTTCAAAACACTAAAATAGGCATAAAACAGCAAATCTGGGCTGGGCCTCCGGTTAATAGGTTAGTCCCAAAAATAATATAAAAGTGGATAATAAAGCCCAATATTGCCCAAAACAGTAGATAATATAGCATGGAGCAATCAAAAATTATAGATATGTTGGAGATGTATCAGATATAAGGGTCACCGAAAATGGATGCACGGTTTGCAAATGACAAGCAAAATAAGAATGATGCAAATCTGCGATTAACAACATCATAGCACATATAATGCAACAAGAAACTGTGCTACAACATGCCAACATAGCAACAAAGCACATTACTAGAACTCACTAGAACAAGCTCAAAATAGCATGGCAAAAATGCAAATGATAACAGATTCACAGACTTAGAGAAAATACTGAACATGTCAAAACAGCATCATTTAGCAATGTTTAGAGCTAACAAACAACATGCTACATGAGCATGTCATGGCAAAAAAGGCATGGAATGCTATTACTAAATGCATATAACAAAACTCCCTTACTGAACTTCACCCAAAGATGCATGGAAAAATGATTTGGCACCCATGCAAACATGGCATGTTATATGATCAGTTTCAGACTTAGAATAAAAACAGAGCATGGCAGGAACAGATTCATGATAACAACTTTGCAAGCTTAAACCACTCACCACAAAGCATTTCATGGTATAAAAAGGTAACCAACATGAAGTATAAATATTCAAGAAGCTAAGCATGGCAAGAAAAGGTTCATAGGGTACATGTATCACTAGCAACGCTCATGGAAAAGTTGAATCTCATGTTAACAATCTACCAGGAACAATATTTACCAAAAGTAGAGCATGGTAATGACAAGATAGAGTATTCCATAATTGGAACCAGAGACATGAATGGATAGAGCAATACCACATCCTCAAAACATTCTTACTGAACTATCTCAAAATGTGCATGGCTCTCATGGTAGCAACAAGTTTAGATAGCATCAAAATTTAACAGGAAAAGACTTAGGACAATATTCTATGTTTCTGAAATCAGCAACATTATGAAGCCTACTTTGCATGTTTGTGCTAGTCACCAGATTGCTCACAAAAATATAGGACTAGCACCACTGTAAAGATGGCATGATGGAGCTCATAAAACATATAGACATCATGCTCATAGGAAGCACACACAAAATGCAATGAAAACGACAAACCATCAAGTCATCCAGCAGACAACATCATATAGCACTTTTGCAACGAGGATTAGGGCACTAATATGGATAGTAACATGCATGCAAATGACACTAACATGAAGAGTATCACGAGACGAACATTTTCATATATCATATGCGCAAAACGGAGCTACGGTCATGGAGATATATCATGATGAACAAATACACATGATGTTAGGATTTCAGGACTTTGACGAAAAACGGGGTCAACCTTCTAGGGTTTCGGCACGTATTTCGATGATCGTCGGATGAACTCGCCGGATCTACGCCGGAGTGGAGGAAGACGGCGGCGGGAGTGCGGGGGAGGTCCGGTGAGGTGCTGGGGCGCCGGATCTGGCCGGATCCGGGGCCGGAGGAGGAGCCGATGATGAGGAGGCGGTGTCCCGCGGGAGGTGGCGGTGATGTGGCAGCGGGCGGCGGCGACGGCGGACGGTGGCGGGGCGCGCGGGCGAGCGCGGGGTCTGCGCGGGAGGCGTCGGGTGGGCGGTGTGGCCGGTTCCTGCCCAGAGGGCCCCGCCTAGGCCCCTGCGGGCCGGCGCGGAGAAGTGGGCGCGGAGCGGTTTGGCAAATGGCTTGCTTTCACGTGGCGGCGGAGGGGGCCGGCGGACGCGTCTGCCAGTGGTGAGGATGTGTCCGGCTGTGTGGAGGGAAGAAGGTTAAGGTTTGGACTGTGGGAATTTCGGGGGGAGGCATATTTACAAGTAGCACCAAGCGAGAAATCAGCAGAGAGAACTCAAGCGAAGGCACAAGGAATACCCGCGTGGTGGGGGAGAGCGCGAGGGCGGAGGGCGAGACCGCCATTTCCAGCCGGGGGGCGGGTCGAGCTGCTGGTGGAGTCGCCGTGTTCTGCTCCCCTCCTCCTCCTCCTCCTTCCCCTTTGTACTAGTGGCAAGGCGCCGATCTGTGATGTGGTTGAAAGGATTGAGTGACCACTCCACTGATTTCGTTTACCTTGCCATCTTAGGAAGGGAAGGGCAGAGTAGGTCCCGCTGGAGTGGGAGGGGGCGGTGGCCACCACCACCACCGTCCGTTCAGGTTCACCTCAGTCACCGGCAACTGTAGCCATGTTTCCCATGTGCCCATCCTTGATGTCTCTCAAAGATCAGTCTCTATTCTCTGTCTTTTCTACACAATATAGGAAAGGTCATCCAATTCTGCATGAACTAGAGCCTGCACCATAATCTTGGCCATCTCACGGCATGGCTGAATTTGTTCATTTATCTTATGTAAGATGCCAAGACGAGGTTCTAGGCTAGTGTTGCTAGCAGGAACCATAGAGTTGGCAACATATGGCAGAATCTAAAGAGCGGCTGAAGCTGAATCTTCTGTGCTTAAAGTGCAATTTACAGGAAGGACTGTTCCAAAATTCATGAACCTAAAATGGAACATGAAATGGGAGCTGAGCAGATTCCGTTGCTAAATAACTATCCCGCACTATGTTGTTGCTGGTGGAGCTACTATAGTAGTAGTATTTGATCAGGGGTTAACGGTAGTTACTACTGTATTTGACATGAGACTGAGCACCATACAAGCTATAAAATGGAAGCTCATATTCAGGGAAACTTTCGTGGTAGGTGTGTAACAAAATTTCACAAAGAATTGTCAAATGCGAAACTTTCAAAGAGGTCAAAGATTTCAGTTCAACGTCTACACAAAGCTATCGAAATATGAAACTTAGTCATGTTGAACGTTTCCTCAAATTCACAACTCGTGAAGACTAATTTGAAATATGGTGAGACCCTTCATGTTGCTTTCCCGTCAGAAAAAACAGAGTACTGGAACTGATGTCCATATGTGTTTGTGCTGAGCGTGTTTCGTAGACTAAAATTTACACTTTTTTGGGTATGCCTTTTTCTCGTAACTTTTCGATGGTTTACGTATCATAGTCCTCGAACTTGCATGGTTTATATCATTGAGCTGAATGATATTTATTTTAAAACAATATGTTTTGTGTGTTTCTTTTTTTTGAACTCATTTTTTTGCAATGATGTTTTGAACTTCTCGCGTTTTGCAACTTGGACTGTTACCATTTGAATTTCTGTGGGTTTTTCTTTTGTTTGAGCCTTTTTCCAAACTTATCTGAGACGTCATGTTTGAACATACAACTTTTGTAGTTGTGAACTTATCATTTTTTCCATTTATTAAGTTGCTTTTTTCGTCCGAACATTTACTGGTACAATTTTTTTTGCAAATTTATTGTCCCTTGAGTAAGAACAGATGCAATTTTTAATTTTAATTTTATGGTACTTATGGTACTAGAGAGTTTGTACTTCTTAAAAAATAATCACTCGATGTTCTTTTAGTTTTAGTTTTTAATTTTATTTCTCATCCTTATCTTTACTGACGGTGTAATCACCATCGTACCTTTATGGTTTATATAGTTGAACGGACTTACATTTTTACCATTCCCTTCTTTTTAAAACTTATATGTTTTCTTCTCCAAACTTCCTACCTGTCGAGAATTAGAACTTATTTATTTTTACATTCGTACTTCCAAGTGTCTTTAATGCCATTTTCACTATTTTACTTTGTTTTACCTCATCAAACAGGCGCACAACACATTTGAAGAAACAAAATACGAATCTTTGAAACACTAGGGGTATAACCATTGCACATGACTTCATGTGTGCCTTCATCATAGAAAAATATACTGAATATCGCTAAGTTCTAAGGTTGAACAAATCAATCATACAGAATATTGTGAACACGCCGCATTTTCTCACTAAAACAAACTTCTATACTTGCATACAACCCTCTTTGAACTTGGACGACACCTAGTGCTCAACTTGGACGATGAACAGTGCTCAACTCGAACGGAGGAGGTAGTCATTGCTTTTTAACCATGAATGCTTCTAAAGACACTGGGAATTGCTTCAAAACTACTTTTATACTTTTTAACATGAGGTTTCTCTCAGTTGGGCCAAGAAGCAATGCATACATAATATTTTTATTCTGCAAGAACGAAACACTCCAATAATTAACAACTAATCTGTCATTACATGCAGAACAATTTCAGTTTTGAGAACAAACTTCCATTGATATGTTAATCTCTCAATCAGTATAGAGGACAGGATGGTTCAGGGATTAGCATTAGCATTATTGGAAACCATGGCCTTTAATGAAATGGTTCAGGGATCACTCTCAGTCAGCCCCATTGCTACTTGTGCTACAGAGAACATGAATATAAAGCGGATGGTGACTCATCGATTTTTCTTTATGATATATAGAAACTTACGGAATTTTGAAACTTGCACTAACGATATTTAGGTGATATATCTAAACTTTATAGGATTTTGAAGAAATTCGCTGCAAATCATTACTTATTTAGGTGATATATCTGAAGTTACAGAGTAATATCGAACTACAGTGGACAGACCAACAACATAAATCCTCAAGCAAAGCTCACAATCTCCATGGAAGATGCCTATGAATTCACCATGGAAGGGCATCCCACTCCCCCGCTCTATCTGCTCCCACTCCCTACACACAGCAGAGAGAGGGAGATGACTAAGGTGGATCGAGGACAGAGCACAAGGGGCCTGCACGTAGCTCTTCTCATGACCGGCTGGGTAGCGTGCTGTTGTACTGACGAAGCAAAGGTCCAAATATATCGCCCAAATAAGTTCAAAGAATTTTACAAAAACAAGTAGGGAACAAATAGAAAAGTCATGTATGGCTATCAGGCACAACTTATATATATAGGACTAGTAAGGGTCTCAGGAATCGACTACATTATTTCAGTCAACTCGATCTTCATCAGTACTAGAATGACTGGACAAGAAGTTTAGATTTGTAGCAGCACACACACCAAACTTATAGAATTTTTCTTCAACGTTTTTAGGTAACTGCATCGGTACTAGTATAATTGGAAAAGTATTTCAGATTTGTAGAAGCGCACACACGAAACTTACAGAATTTGATGGAAATGCACGAGTTCTGATTTATCAGTACATAGTTTTATGGAAATGCATGAGTTAACTTCTTCTAGGCACTATCTGAACATGGTGAAGACTAGCAAATGTAAGGATAGGTAGAGAACACTTAGTATTGAGCTTTTTTCCAAGTATGTGTTGAACTGATATATTTTTTGTCAATGAACAGTTGTAGTATAGGTACTAGAGCTACCAGCATCTTCCTATATATCATGATAAAAAGCAAACAAACTTGCATACTAGAGAAAATTGAACTGACAATAGATGAAATTTATACTTTTTGGGACTGATATCATGTAATACCTCATCCAGAAAGCATGCCAAGTGAAACGTTTATTTTTTTAGTTGAAGAACTAGAAGTCTTGCAGCACAAGAGGCATGGCATGGTGCTATTAACTAACTTACAGAGATCCTTTCTGCTTTGTAGTAGTACCTGAGGTTACAAGGGTCAGAAATTTACCATTTGACGGCCTTCACGCCACCAGCAGCGCTGGAGGTGACCTCCTGTTTCCTGCTGTCGGCGGGGAACAGGAGCTGGATCAACGGGGAAAAAGGTGGCAGGAGCGCCTTGTCCTTCCGATCTCTCATGCGAGGGCAGTGCTCGACGTCGAGGTGCAGGGCGCCGAAGGAGATGGTCACGCGATGAGGAGGAGCAGGATGGGGCAGAAGTGGTTGTTGCCGATGCTCCGTCCTCCATCGGCGACCCCCTCTGTAGTGCGTCGTGGGAGGTGGGAGGAGCCATGGTGCGTCGCCATAGGTGGAGGCTCTATGTTTATGTTGATAGTACCATAATATCATTGCAAAGTAGTGGTTGTCAACTGAATCTTGCAATTCCAAACAAAACCATAGTTGAACTTAGACCTGACAAAAAAGAATAAACTCGCACTAACAAATGGATGAATTTCATGTAGAACACCTTTCTCCTTTAGACAGTTGATTAATGCCACACACATGGACAAGACAGTGTGCCAAGAAATCAAATTGCACAAGTCAAAAGACACAAATTAACACCACGATAGCCGCCCTAGACCACGGAATGGATGGAAGCACAAGACGATAAAATAAAATAAGAATTGGCTTGAACTTAAACCAAAATGATAATTGAACTGAACTAAAATTAGATACTGGACTGAATTAAAATAAGAAACATATAGCAAAATTAAATTGTATAAACACAAGCATTTTCAGCAATCAAATTTTCCTCTTGAATATGTAGAGGGACACACCTTGTTTTGTCTATCAGATTCCTACATCCAGGCAAAGAAATGGGTATAGGACAAGGTACATCAGCCCAAATTTTTGTACTTCTCGTTGCATTGCTTCAGTTTGGTTCCAAGAACACTATGATGTAGTTCCGGTTGCAGACCTGGTCGTCACGGCGTGCAGGGACCATGGAGGAAGAGGATCTGGAGCAGAAGCTCTCACACGATGAAGTTGTGGACGGCGCCGAGCATGTCGGTGGACGCATGTTCGGAGAAGTTGTAAAATATCTACAGAACTGAAGGATATGCTTTTTGTATTATCTCTAATCACAATGAACAAAGTATTTAGAACTGACGCATATATGATACTCGATCAATACTAAAATGGACAATATTTGTTAAGTTTCTATGTATGAACCTACCAACATTCTAAACATGAACTTCTCCCTAGGGTTATTCTTCGGTATTGAAAAATGTGCAGGCAAAGCACATATATCAGTAATAGTTATATCGAGAGGGTTTACTTCAACCCCTACATTTTTCATTCATTAATAACTATCAGTAACTTGTTATTCATCAGTACTAGTACGACTGGACAAGAAGTGAAAATTTGTAGCAGCACACAGATTGAACTTGCATAATTTTTCTTTGAACTTTTTTAGGTGATATATCTAAACTTACATAATTCTGAAACATGTACTGATGATATTTTTGAGCACACACCCAACTATCTTATGTTTTCTCATGAATTGACAAAATAACACAAAACAAACTAATAATGAGTTTAGTACAGAAAACAAGTCTCTTCTCTAGGCATTAAGACAAATACCTGTCGAACAACAAGCACAAGATAGCAGTGCCACTTGAGGTGCAGGGGAAGAGGGACAGTACAAACAAGTGCAGCTCAATGATACCATATGCTGCAGAACAAATTTGCCACTTGGGACTGAAGAAAGAAATCACACAAGATGAGCTGAAAATCATAATAGAATGACCATAGCTACAATATGAACTGAATATATAGCAGAGGAGCATGAACATCCAGGGGGAGGTGTGGAAAGGTTGAGATGGGCACCTCCCGAGCTGCGGCATCGAACGGCTTGGCACTGTGTTGTTGAACGATCCGGGATGGCAGCGGTGAATGGAGAGCAAGTCGGGTTGGTGGTTGTCGCGCTGGAGATGGACATCAGGGACGCTGCGGTAGAAGAAGTGGGTCACACCAGCGACCTGCCGCTGGGCGTGTATGTGGTTTGCTGGTAGACTAGAGCCGGGGGAGATGGGAAACAGGGTGGCGGCTGGAGGCAGTGACTGCAGAGAGTGGTTGGGGATTGATGACGAGATCAAGAGGAGATGGGGGCGATAAAGGCTTGTGAAGCAGCGGCGGCGCCAACGTGGCCAGCAACCAGGAGGTTGTGTGCGGGGCGACAGCACGGTGGAAGCAGCGGGGAGGTTGGCCAGGCGGCGCGGTGGAAGCACGGGGGCGGCGCTCCGGTAGGAGCCACGGGGAGGCGGGCTGGTGGCATGGTGGAAGCAGAGGGGCGACGCTAGCGACGGGTAGAAGCAGGGGGGAAGTCGGCGATGCATGGAAGCAGGGAGGCTGGGCCCAGCGGCCGGCGGCGGGTGGGAGCAGGGGGTGGAGCCAGCGGTGGGTGGAAGCAGCAGGGAGGCGGTGGGGAGTGGGTGGGCTTTTTCTCTGTTTCGTGCCACATCATAGAAGCACCACATTGTGCAAAATGGATCGGGCCTCTATAAGGGCCTGATAGTAACAGAATAATATTCTGTTACTAGTAACAGAATAGCCATGTCCTATATATATATATATATATATATATATATATATATATATACATATACGGTGACGCTAAAGTGAGCGGGCGCGCAAAATAGCTAATCGTGTGCTCCGGTGACTGCGCCTTCCGCTCACCTAATCCAGAGGGTCTGCTACTCCTCGTAAAACAGTTGGCTAAAAACGTAATGTACATAAATGAGTTACTACCAATTTTCCCGTCTCGCATGCAAAGCAGCCGTCTGCTAATCCTAGTAAATTTTGTAGCAAACACGGTAATGAAATCAAATGTATTACTGACTATCACACCACTCCTACTCCCTGCTAAACAATAACATGGTTGCCATTCTTATAGGTGATCATAAAACAATTACTATATATGGTGTATTCCAGTAATTTCACTTATAGTAAAACTGCCGGTCCAATTGATTGTCATATTTTTTGTCAAAGATCAGAACTTGACAATGCAAAACTAGTATGGGCTGGAGTATAGTAATTGAGCTTCTATTCTAGTAACCCTCTCATTAATTCTAGTAAGAAACAGAAAGCATATTTTAGGTGAAGTAAAAGAGTAGTGAGGACTGTTGTAATTCGTCTGGTAATGTAAAAATCAAGATGGGACTAAATGGGAGTTAAAAATAAGGGAAGTTTAGTAGTATTTTGATTGAATATACCTATTGCGTTAGCGCTCGCAACGAGTCAATTTCTTTTATTAGAAAATTGTTTGCGTACCAATTATTTGTTAGCTGTCAATGCGTGAATCATGGAGTACAGGGCTACAACCCATAATTGAACGATGTTACTTTCTTTTAACAGAAAATTGTATTGCATGGTAATTGAGTTACGACTAGGCATGAGCCAATTACTATTGCTTGTCAAAAGGTAGGTAGTAATCACATTACTATACTCCATTTCTAACTTACTATCAATTTACCACGCCTACCCGTATTGCATGGTAATTGAGTTACGCTAGGAAGGAGCCAACTTCTATTGCCTATCAAAAGGAAGATAGTAATCACATTACTATATTCCCTTCCAAATTTACTATAAATTTACAAGGCTGACTAGGGGCTGTTGCGTTCAGTGTAATTAAGGGTGGGGTTGTTTATTGGCTACCGTAACTCATTTAATTCCATTATGTTTTGTACCAACCGTTTTACGATGATTAGCAGGCCCGATGGATTAGCGGTGCGTCACGCGGAGCGGTCGGAGCGCACAATTAGAGTTTTTGCGCTCCCGCTCACTTTAGCAAGCCTATATATATATATATGTATATATATATATATATAATTTCTCCTAATTGGTGCCTTCGGAGCCAGTGGCATTAGCCTAATTGGTGACTTCGGAGCAAGATAACAATTGGAAGTGGTTCATGGGGGCGGTAGCGGGTACTCCTTTGGGATCTATGACTTGGTCGAGCAAAAATCCCGCTATTTCCTCTTTAATTGCTTCTATGCGGTCCTCTGTTAGGAGCTTCTCCCGCACCTCTTTGAACTATTAAGAAGGAGATCAATATGCATGTGTATTAGTTGTGTGACTAGATATCGATAATGGTGTAAAAATTGTGTATAGTGTTTTGACAAACGTACCCACTCTTGTCTTTGAGATTTGCTCCTTTCGGACGCCATCACGAGAATGTTCTCGCAAACATAGTATGCACACAGATTATTCCCCCGTGCCTGCTTCAGGGCCTTTACAAGAATGGAATTTGATCAGATAATAATTAAACAAGCATGATAATTAAAGAGATGGCAGCTAGCTAGTACTACTTAATTACTTACTTAGGGTCGATACCATTTCAGATCTTGTTTCCATGGGCCTGGAGTGGCCCTGATGAACTTTGCCCAAGCCTTGCCCACCGACAAAGAAAATGAATAAATGGGTTATTAAATAGTTGTTATCAGGAAATAACGAACTAATTAAATAGGCTGAGACATAGTTAATGATGATTGAAATTACCTGTTGACTATCCCCTTCACGATGGTGTAGTCACTTGCTTTCTTAAGTAGTGAGTCTAGTACTTCAACTGTTCCTTCATCAACTTCAATGATTAACAAGACCAGTGAAATCTGCATGCACACATGTTTGCATGTCTTAATTAAGCGGGCATATGTAAGCAAAAACATGTAGCTAGCTAGTAGGCAAAAACAGAATTTGTAGTACAAGACAGTGTGAGTCACTCGAAGTTGTAAGGAAGTAGTATATCTTCATTGTATTTAAGGCGCTTGAAGAACCTAGCATGCTTTCCTCTACACTTTTTTCGTAATACGGATCTACTTTCCATGTGTATTCATTAATGGTATTTGGGTCAACGAACCCAATGCCATAGCGTCCACCTTTTTTCATTTCATAAATCTTCATCCTGCATAATACCATAGAAAAGAATATAGTGAGGATAATTACAGGTAATGATTGATCAAAATGATCACTACAGCTAGATTGAGACTTAAATTACAGAAAGAAATCACTTACAGACAATAGCAACTGACGATAGATTTGTCGAGTGCGTCTTGATTGTATAACTGAAACAGTTCTGAATACTCAACAACCAGAGCTTTCTCATGGTAGTAATGCTCCTCATTGACATTCACCATGAGGGACTCTCGATTGGAAATCTTGGTAATGTCCATGTACCATCGATGCAATTCATACATTCTCGTTGGGAGGTTCTTGGCCTCGTCTGGCTCAACCAAACGTTGGCCCCGGACATATTTCCGTTTTATTTCCTCCTTTCTAGTCGGAGACATGGGCTCGATATCGAGGAGTTGTCCAACAATGATCCCGATCGTTTCAACCTGCACAATATGCTCCTCGGTTATTACCACATCTCCCACCCCGGGAACGTTAACGGTTTGCCCACAATAATATTGGGCGCGCCTACTCTCATGTGTTGTTGGCACAACAAGAGGGGGGATTGATTGCGCCGCCTATTCTCCTAGCTATTGAACGGTTTTACCGCTCCTTTTCCAGCTGATTTGCTCGAGCTCGAGCTCGCCTCTTTCTGTAGACGTGCTTGATTTAACTTCTTGATGTGGCCCTCATAGTCTGTGTCAACAGGCTAGGGAGCTGGTTCTCTAGCCATATGAATGAAGTGGTCAATCTTTTCCACAGGAACTTTCTCCCTTGGCGGCGATGGTGGTTTCGGTGCAAAATGGGCTTCCACCTTGGCCTTCGATATGGCTACATTTTCCTCCTCGGACTTGTCGTAAGGCCTCTGCGGAAGAGGCGCGAGGCTTGGACCATATCGAAATCGCTTGCCTCCACCTATACCTCCAGTACTACCTCGACTTGTACCGCTACGCGCAATAGCTGAGGCGGCTGTCTTCCGTGATTGCTGAGGCGGCGAAGACGGCTGATGTGGCTGAGTTGGAGGAGGAGGAGTGGCCTGAAGCTATGTCAGACTTGGAGGAGGAGTGGCCTGACGCTTTGTCGAACTTGGAGGAGAATGAGTGGCCTGAAGATGTGCCGGACTTGGAGGAGGAGTGGCCTGACGCGTTGGTGGACATGGAGGAGCGGGAGTCTGCTGACTCGGTGGCAGACTTCGACGAGGAGTCGGATGACGCGGTGTCGGTGGCCTTCGAGAGATGATGTAATCCTTTCTCCATAGGATGATATGATGGTTGGCCTCTCCGAGTGTGTGCTCATCATCACCTCCAAGAATGTCAAGCTCTAGCCCCGAATATTGGTCCACCACCTCATCAACCAAGACACGAGCATAGCCTGCTGGAATCGGGTTGCAATGGAAGGTTGCCTCGGGGGGATTTGTAAAAGCAAGGGCGTCCGCCACCTTCATGGATATGTTCTTCATTTTGAAGTGTAGCTCGAAGTTAGTGTTCTCCATGATGTCATCCACTGGGTAGCTATCCAGCAATGCGTCGCCCGGGGGGGAACCCACGCTGCTTCTCGGCATGGATGGGACGGTGCTATCCAATGGTGGATCATCCGCTAGCTGCTGAGACCCCCTTTGCTAGCTAAGTGAGTCGATCTGCTCCTGCTGCTGCTGGAATTTGACTGCCAAGTCCGCGTGCGCTGATTCTAGGCCTTGAAGGCGTTCATAGTCTAGCTTCCTCTGCTCCTCCTCCATCTTCCTCTTCTTCTCCCCCGCAATCTTCTTTCTCACACGGGTTCTGTAGTCGGCGTTCCAGTCCGAAAACCCCTCATACCACGGCATAGCGCCCATGCCTCGTGTTCTTCCCCGGTGTTCAGGATTTCCCAGGGCACGCGTAAGCTCGTCGTTCTCTCTGTTGGGCTCGAACACCCCCGATCGAGCCTCTTCTATTGCAACAAGTAGCTTATCTTTAGCTCTGTCTAGACATGTCTTCTTCGAAACTTTGCCTGTCGTCAGGTCCAACTCCCCCCCATGCGCATAGAACCAAGTCCTGCACCTGGGGGGCTAGCTCAATGTTTCTGGAGTGACACATGCATTCAGCATCTCTTTCTCAGACTTATCCCACTTAGGCATTCCCACCGCATAGCTACCTGGCCCCAGCTTATGGAACTTATCCTTTTTTGTGGCATTGGCCTTGTTTATTCTCGACCGTTCCTTAGATAATTCCGAATCCTTGAATTTCACGAAATCGTCCCAATGAGCACTTTGCTTCTCTAGTGTTCCCTCGAATACTGGAGTCTTCCTTCCTCCCTTCACGTACTTGGCCCATTCACGAATCTTGTGGTTCTTGAATGCAACCGCCATCTTCCTAAGAGCAGCGTCCTTGACTTTCTCCACATCTGCATCTGTGAAATGATCTGGTAGGGTGAAATATTCCATGAGCGTTTCCCAAAGCAGAAGTTTTTGTCTGTCGTCGACAAAAGTAACTCCTGGACGTGCCTTTGCTGGCTCTCTCCATTCTTGAAGGGAGATCGGGAGTTGGTCCTTCACAACAACTCCGAACTGACGAATGAACTTGTCCGCAATCTTCTTAGGTGCTAATGGTTCGCCATTAGGTTTGATGGCCTCGATATTGTACTTTGGGCCATCCTTCAACTTTTTGTTCGGGCCTCGTTTCCTGTTGCCTGAAGATTTGCTCGATCCGGATGGCTGAAAGAAGAAAGATCGATTCGTTAATATATCTTCAAGTCATTTAAAACATGTGATGATCACTAGATGTCTGCTTATATAAATATATATACCTCGCCGGTCTTTGTTGTTTCAAGATCAACATTTTCTTCGTCATGTTCATAGTTCATGACTTCATCAATTCGGTCGTCGCGATCGAATATCATATCACCCTCCCCGGTGTTGTTTAGATATTCAGAGCCGTCATAATCTTCTTCATTCTGATCATCATCTGGCCCGCGAGGATTGCGTATGATATTGAACAGGGCCTCTTCTCCCTCTCTGCCGGTATTGTCCGCCATAGGTTTTGTTTAACTAATCCAAAAGAAATATATTCAAATTACAATGCATGGATGCAATCAATTAATAAGGAAAAACTAAATCAATCATAGTACATAATAAGCATCATCGAATATAATCTCGAATACGTCGTCTCGAATAATAGATATAATCTCGAAAACATCGTCTCGAATAATAGATATAATCTCGAATACATCGTCTCGAATAATAGATATAATATCGAATACATCACTAGATAGCTAGCTAGCAAGCTAATAAAGATCGAATACTACAGAGTAATCTAGGCCACTCGCGGTTCCTAAGGTGCAGGCAGTGGACACCCAAAGAGAAGGAACCATCACTGGATCATAGCTCGGGTGATCTCCCAAAAGAACCTGCCAGGTATTGGAGAAGTGCTCGTCCTCCTCCCTGATACGGCGACGTACCACCTCCGGCGGGGCCGGCTCCCTCCGCACCGAAAGTGGCCCACGCGAACGCCACCAAAGGAGATGAGGGTCGACGACGGGACCCGGGGCCGGGTTCCTCACCAAGCGTCGCGCCCCTGAAGGTAGCACCTCCCAGTGCCAGCCCAGCGGAGCCCAGTCCCAGACATGGGTCCTCTGAAGTAGGACATTGTCGCGAACGGGTCGACGGCGATGATGCGGGCCGGGCATCGTCGACAACAAATACTATATGCCACAAAAGTAAAGTAACATTTTTTAAATGATGGATTGTGATTTCATATATGCAAATTCTAAATTTTATAACTAAAACTAACATTTCTAATATTTCTATAACTAAAAAACATTTCTATATAACTAACATTTCTAATATTTCTATATAACTAACATTTCTATAACTAAAACTAACATTTCTAATAATGCTATAACTAAAAAACAGAAAGATTGCTAACAATTCTATAACAATGTGTGTGTGTGTGGTTGGCGGCCGGGGCAGGAGCTCACCGGCGAGGCGCGACGACGGTGGGAGGCCACGGGGACGGAGACGGGGAGGCGACGACGGGGACGGGGACGGGCCGGGCGGGGCGACGTACGGGAGGATGGGCCGGGCGGGGACGATGAGAGGACGGGGCGGGGCGCGACGACGGGGACGACGGGGACGACGACGGCGACGGACGGCGACAGGGGCGGCGACGAGGGGCGGCGGCGACGGGGCGGAGGAGAAAGAAGCAGGGAGAGATGAGAAACTGACAATTTTTTTGAAGTGTTTTCTTATATAGAACCCACCTTTAGTACCGGTTGGAGCCACCAACCGGTACTAAAGTTCTGTTTTGGCCAACCGAAGCGGCGGGAACCGCACCTCCTTTAGTACCTGGTCGTGGCACCAACCGGTACTAAAGGCCCCCCCTTTAGTACCAGTTGGAGCCACGACCCGGTACTAAAGGTTGTGTGCTGCCAGGCGAGGGGCGCAAAAGTTTAGTCCCACCTCGCTAGCCGAGGGCCACTCGAACCTGCTTATAAGCCCCGCCATCGCTGCTGTCTCGAGCTCCTCTCTTAAGCAGGCCTTCTAGGCCTACCTCTTCTGCGATGCCCTATTGGGCCTATTGGGCATCCTGTCCCAACTAGAATTTGGGTTTCTAGTCGTATGCAGGCCGCTATGGCCCAGTAGGTGGGCTTTTTTTCTTATTTTTTTGCTTTATTTATTTTTGTTTTATTTATTTTAAATTATTTTTTGCTGTATTTAGAGTTTGCTTTAGGTACAAAAAATTACAAACTTTCTGTTAGTACCGGTAGTTTACAAAATTGAATAGTTTAAATTTTGAATTATTTGAAATTTGTGTGAATCACTAGTTTGTGAATAACTTAACTTTGAAAATATATTTTTCAATGATTATTTTTTCTTATGTTTAATATTAGTGTGTTTTATCATAATATTCAATTTGGTAATGCTTAGGTTATTTAAAAAATGAAATGCCTTTGTAACGGATGAGTTTTCGTCCGAAACCCTGATACTTCGAAAGAGATTGTCCATTTTGTACACGAAGTGCATCCAGTTTTTGCGGTAACCCTCTCTACTTTTTTGCACATGCTATGTGGGTGAAATTATGATACCATGCCAAGTTTCAACCTTTTCTGAGTTCATTTGAAATGCTTTTCAATTTCAGGGTCATTTAGCTGAAAAAAATGTGATGGCCTGGCTTATTAGGGATGATAGACTACTCATATCAATAAGGAATTCCTTCTTTTCCGGTAGCCCATTTGGACAGAACTCCAAAGTTAAGCGTGCTCAGCTTGGAGTAGTGTCAGGATGGGTGACCGACCGGGAAGTTGCTCCCGGGTGCGCATGAGTGAGGATAAAGTGCGCAGAAAAGACTAGTATTCATATGTGGGGCCAGTCTAGATCCCGCCAGGAGTAACGACCACCGGCGGGTGTGTCCGGGGCGTTACAAGTTGGTATCAGAGCTGACCCTCGCGGTTACACGGAACGTTGCGGACAGGTGCGTGGTCATGTTGTTCATGACGTTTGTGACCCATCGTGGCACACAGCATGGCACATGTACTAGACTGGAAGTACAGACGTATGCGCCAAGAGGGAACGTTCCTGTGGCCCGACGAGGACGTCGGTTCCTCTGAGTGGGGGTGTATGTGATGGCCTGGCTTATTAGGGATGATAGACTACTCATATCAATAAGGAATTCCTTCTTTTCCGGTAGCCCATTTGGACCGAACTCCAAAGTTAAGCGTGCTCATCTTGGAGTAGTGTCAGGATGGGGGACCGACCGGGAAGTTGCTCTCGGGTGCGCATGAGTGAGGACAAAGTGCGCAGAAAAGACTAGTATTGATATGTGGGGCTAGTCTACATCCTGCCAGGAGTAACGACCACCGGCGGATGTGTCCGGGGTGTTACAAAAAATCAGTAAATGCATGAAAGAATTTGCTTGCACATAAAATTTCTTTGCGTTTCAAATGCCAAAACACATAACTAGCTACCCTAACTATTATAGAGATTCCCTCCTGGGTGTGAAACACAGAAGAAAGTGCTGATAGTGAAGCCGATCACATCCTAGATCTTTGGGTGTGAAACTTTTTCTTCGCGTGTGTCCCTTTGCGCCGTAGCCATGGAAAATCTTCATCATTTAACTAGATGCTCGGGTCAATATTCACTGTGAATGGAGCAATTTCATCAAACTTTTCATAATCTCCTGACATGTCTGTCTTGTCATCCACTCCCATGATGTTTCTCTTCCCAGAAAGAACTATGTGCCGCTTTGGCTCATCGTATGATGCATTCGCTTCCTTATATTTTGTTTTTCTCGGCTTGGTAGACATGTCCTTCACATAGAAAACCTGAGCGACATCATTGGCTAGGACGAATGGTTCGTCTACATACACAAGATTGTTGAGATCCACTGTTGTCATTCCATACTGCGGGTCTTCCGTTACCCCGCCTCGTGTCATATTGACCCATTTGCACCGAAACAAAGGGACCTTCAAACCACGTCGATAGTCAAGTTCCCATATGTCATGTATATAACCATAATATGTTTCCTTTCCTGTCTTGGTTTCTGCATCAAAGCAGACACCACTATTTTGGTTGGTGCTCTTCTTATCTTGGGCGATCGTGTAAAATGTATTACCATTTATCTCGTACCCTTTGAAAGTCATTATATTCGAAGATGGTAACTGGGACAACAAGTACATGTCATCTTCAATAGAGGCGTCATGCATGGTACGTGTCTGCAACCAGCTGGCAAAACTCCTGGTTTGTTCACATGTAATCCAGTCATCAGACCGCTCCGGGTGTTTGGAGCGTAGCAAATTCTTGTGTTCATCCATATACGGAGCCACCAAGGCGGAATTCTGTAGAACTGTGTAGTGTGCTTCAGCGAGAGAATGTCCGTCCATACATATTATTTGTTCCCCTCCTAGCGTGCCTTTTCCATCCAGTCTGCCCTTATGCCATGATTCAGGAACACCAATCGGCTTAAGGTCAGGAATAAAGTCAATACAAAACTCAATGACCTCCTCATTTTCATGGCCCTTGGAGATGCTTCCTTCTGGCCTAGCACGGTTATGAACATATTTCTTTAAGACTCCCATGAACCTCTCAAAGGGGCACATATTGTGTAGAAATACAGGACCCAAAACGTTAATCTCTTCACATAGGTGAACTAGGACGTGCGTCATGATGTTGAAGAAGGATGGTGGGAACACCAACTCGAAACTGACAAGACATTGCACCAAATCATTCTCTAACCTTGGTATGATTTCTGGATCGATTACCTTCTGAGAGATTGCATTGAGGAATGCACATAGCTTCACAATGGCTAATCGAACGTTTTCCGGTAGAAGCCCCCTCAATGCAACCGGAGGCAGTTGCGTCATAATCACATGGCAGTCATGAGACTTTAGGTTCTGGAACTTTTTCTCTGCCATGTTTATTATTCCCTTTATATTTGACGAGAAGCCAGACGGTACCTTAATACTGAGCAGGCATTCAAAGAAGATTTCCTTCTCTTCTTTGGTAAGAGCGTAGCTTGCATGACCCTCATGTATGCCGTCTTTTCCATGCATACGTTGCTGGTCCTACCGTGCCTCAGGTGTATCTTTTGTCTTCCCATACACGCCCAAGAAGCCAAGCAGGGTCACACAAAGATTCTTCGTCACGTGCATCACTTTGATTGCGGAGCGGACCTCTAGGTCTTTCCAATAGGGCAGGTCCCAAAATATAGATTTCTTCTTCCACATGGGTGCGCGTCCGTCAGAGTCATTCGGAACAGGTTGTCCACTAGGACCCTTTCCAAAGACCACCTTCAAATCCTTGACCATATCATATACATCAGCACTAGTACGGTGGAGAGGCTTCGTCTGGTGATCCGCCTCACCTTTGAAATGCTTGCCTTTCTTTCTTATGGGATGCCTGCTCGGAAGAAATCGACGATGTCCCAGGTACACATTCTTCTTACAATTTGCCAAATATATATTGTCGGTATCGTCCAAACAGTAACTGAAGCAGGGTCCCATAAAAAATGTTGCGTGATTTACGTAACAACTACGTGGGCATATTTGTTGGAGTAAATTAAGGGGAGGGAAGGGGTGGAAATATTGTTGGTCACAATGGATTGGATGAGCGGGGGGGGGGGGGGGGGGGGGCGGGGGGGGGGGGGGGGGGGGGGGAGTCATGCATGCAGATTTTTTCCACACGGGGTGGATTGGTGGGACTACCGGAGCGAGAAGGAAAGTCAAGCAGCCATTCAGATTTCAAGGTGCACTAAATTATTACATGCGATGATTAAGGTTGGACATAGTGGTGGTAATGTGGTATCTTACTAGCTGGTATCATGCACGCGGGAATAGCAAACATGCTGATGTGACAAAGAATTAAAGAAGAGAGGGGGGTTAGACTAACATAGGTAGATACCTTATCATGTTAAATACTATGCTACTTTGTGTCATACATGGCACTATAAAGGTAGTCCCGTATCATACACTAGTGTCATGCACATGGTACTAGTATATGATACTTTCTACTATGAGTAGCCTAAAAAGAATATTGACTAATCTATACTCTCTATCTCGACTCTTATCTCTATTTTCTACTCTATATATTTACTTACTCCTATAAAAATCTCAGTTGGTGGTGATGGTGTGTCTGCCTCTGGACAATGTGAGTCGTTCCATCTACTTGGAACCATCGGCTGAGATGTGTGCGCATAGAGACATGAGCTTGCCACCGGAGGTATAGTAGATATTTACCCACCTCTGCCACTGAATAAATAAGGAACTACTCATTCCATCCTCATTTCCTTTTTGGTTCATGTCCTTGCATTCTTGCCGGTGGTGGCGAAGGTTCCTGAAGATGGAGTCCAGACTCTACAAACCACTACAAAAACTGTTCCACTTCCTCTATCTTGTCTTGGTAAGAGTAGGTGAAATATTTGAATCGAGCCCTTAAAACTAGAAGGGAGGTAGTACTACTCTAGTAGCTAACCTTGTTGTGATGACTAGATAGGACATGGCATGCACTTGGGCGGAGGAACTAGTCTGCATTGTGCATATAATTTTTATCTGAAGTCAATGCACCTCTACTTTGACCAAACTTATAGAAAAATGTATCAACATTCACAATGTCAAATCAATATTTTTATAATCATTATAAAACATAGTTTCATAAAATATATATTTGGTATTGTAGATATTGATATTTTTAGTAGAAATTGGGTCAAAAACTTTGCAAACTTTGACTTGACACAAATCTTACGCGGAGTAAAAAGGACCAGAGGGAGTATCATGCATGCGGAATAGGCAAAAAAATTGCTCATTTATAGCCGTCCGAAGTATCAAAGGGCGCGATCGCACGAGGGAGGCGAAGGTCGTGGGAGGCGCGACAGTTAATGGAATTAAGTGAAGTTACATCCATGCGTCGGCTTGGTGTGTGAACGCGCAGAAGCTATACTGTCAGGCCTACAATATGGGTCTAGTAGACATGACATCTAGTGGGTCCCACATAGTACCAGAGAACTCTTTGGAGGCATGCAGTCGTTTATCCACCAGGCAAGCCAACAACCCCACGCTGTTCGCACGCCCTACTCGTCCAGTCGTCCCCGTCTTCTACCTTACAACAGTTCGCTCCCAGTCGTCCCTTCCGTTCACATTACACTAGTTCAACTTCTCCTAACCCACATCCAAAATCCATGGCCTCCCAAATCTCCATGATCAGCGGTGAGTACAAGGTTAGAGCCATCACCGGCGATGAGTTCATCATCATCTAGACCCGTGGATCTAGGACGGTGAAAGGATGCCTAGCTCGCTTCAGAAGCATGTTCGAATACTCAAAGGATGAGTGGGTGGCTGGGCTAGATGTTGAGTACACCACAGTCCTGGAAAGCGAGAAGATTCTTAAGGAGGCGGAGAATAAGAAGCCCAACGTGATCCAGGTTTGCGTACATAACGTGTGCTTGGTGTACCACATATGCCATGGCGACGTTGAGTGCCAGGATTTTAAGAACTTCCTCAAGGACGAAAGAGTGAAATTCATTATTGTAGACTTTAGGAACGACAGGGATGTCCTGGGTCAGATAGGCTTCGTTATAGGCCAACCCTTTGATTTCCAGAAGGCAATCCTGGTGTCCTCCTCTCAGACTTCAATGCTGAACCTGGCAGAAGCCATAATTGATCCTTCGTACGCTAAACTGAAGAAACCTCACATGAGTTTCATCATGCATTGGAGTCGAAGATAATAGATGAAGATCACATCATGTACGCAGCAATGGATGCCAACCTTTGTTTAAATATCTACAAGGGTTGGATGAAGAAGAAGAGCACGATGTCCGGTTTAAGCAAAGAAGTGGCGACGAAGAGGAAGATGAAGAGAGACAAGGACCTGGACTCCGAGTAAGGTGGCAGTGCCATCACTCATGCCGGTTCTACTACAGTGTCAAACAGACTAGATGCATAGTTTTATTTCAGGGGTGTGTTGTGCTTAGCCCCCAGCAGAACTATGTTTATGTTCTTTCTGGTTATTTGAACTTTATGTTCTTTCTCATTATTTGAACTCTTTAGTACGTACAGTAGTACTAGTACTATGTCTTACTACTGTTCTTCTTGCAATTGGTATTACTGCTCGTATCTTCGTGTTCCTACTGTACTTAATACGTTCATACTAGTAGTATATTTTGGGTCAGTCGATTTGTGAAAGAAGTTCAACGGAGTAAAGGAAGAAGACGGTAGATAGGGATGGCAACGAGGACCGCCAAACCCATGGGGATTTCATCTATTAGGGGTCGGGGATGGGGGAAAACATCCCCGTGGTGATATTTACCAAACTATTTTATTCCCATAGGGTACAATGGGGATGGGGACGATATCCTATTCCCCAGACCCAATACCCATCGGGTACCCGGTTAGTAACTGTGATACTGCGGTCAACCTTAAAAAATTGACAAACAAACTTGCGAAAACAAAAAAAGCTCTGAAAAAACATTAAACCTATCTCACATCCTCACCTCAGCTGCCACCATGACCAAGAAGTCAATATGACCTAGATAGGCATTAGCAGGAAAAAGGTAAACACCATGTATGTATGTTGATTATAGGGTGTCATATTATGTACATGAGTATTTGTTTATGGGGATGGGGACCCTAATGGGGCCCCGTTCCCCGGTGGGGCATGGGTATGGGGAAATTTCATCCCCAGTCATGTAAACGGGATGGGGATGGGTTGATAGGGAATAGATGGGGATGGGGATGTTGTAGGTATCCCCATAGGGGATTGTCCCATTGCCAACCATAACGGCAAAGAAGCTACCCCAGTATCTATATTAGGGTGGCTGGGTGCCCATGATCTATCTTATGAGTGTTGGGTGTCGAATGCAGTTTGCCGGAAAAAATGGATCGTGCTCGGGGTTAAACAGATAGTGGGGGTGGGGGAGCATGGCGGTGGCAGGCCGTGTAGGGGAGGGCGGGGCGGCGGCGGCAGGCGGTTAGGCGTGTGGCGGGCTGAGAAGATGGACAGTGCATCAATTTCGGAGATTGAAGAAGCCCTTCTAGCCATCCATGTTGCATCTAATGGCTCACAAGAGTCGACTGGCCCAAATTGGTCCTACAGATTGCAAGATCCACGTGGCATTCAAGGTCCCGAAGGTAGATTCTGCGTTTGCATCCGGTTTGTGGGCTCGGCGTGGGCGCGACCGGCTTCCGCCGTGATAGCCACCATGTGCGCCTCCTCCGCGCCGGCGGAGACGACAATGACAGGCTAGTTCCTCCTCGCTGGCATGCTGGAGCAAGTGCTCGTCCTCCTCGATAGCTACTCGTGTGCTTGGCAGCATGGCGGCATCGCGAGGAGGGACTGCAGACGATGTGAGTGGGCGGGCCTTTGGCTTCATGGCACAGGGATGGTGGCGACACGACGCTGATGGGCGAGAAATGATTAGCCAGAGCAGGCGGGCGCCGGCATGCAGAACGGCGGCGGCGGCATATTGATGAGTGCGCGTATGGTAGCTTAGTTTAGTTTTATATAGGGTTGGTCAAACTTAAAATAAAACCGTACTAGTACACATAAACATTAGACTAAGGCAGCGCTTATATTAGTTACCATAGCCACGACACGGAATCCTATGCAAGCACGTGAACCGCGGCCGCGCGGTCGATCGAACGGTGCATCTCTGTGTCGTGCTCGAAGGACATCCACCGAACCTTTTTGTGTGTGTGAAAACAATCCCCGATTATTACTCAACTATTTTTCCTGGAAAAGTTCTTGACGCTACAATATTTCCATATATTTGAATTTACCCCTTGTTCATGATTATTTGGAATTGGACGTTTTAGGTGCTCCCTAATTTTTTTAATACTGATTTTGTGTGTGTGACTGACAGAGAACGTGTGTATTTGTCCATATGTGTGTTGTGGTGAAAGGGCAATGTAGAGACAGTGTGTGTGTGATAGAGACAAAAACTACAAAAAAATACACTTCCGTGATGATACATGTTTGTCATAGTAGGTCACGTTTTCTGTCATGCATGTACATCCATGACAAATTTATGACATAATCAAGATAGTCATACATGTGCTGTCGTAGAAGTGTTCCATGACGATAAATCGCGCATCATAGAAGTGCTTTCGTCAAGGGTGACCGACACGTGGCATCCACCATAACGGAACGTCGTTAAGCTATCGAGTCCGGTTTTGGATCCGATAACCCGTTAACAGCCCCGACCAATGGTGATTAACCATGTGTAAAATCATCATTGGCTGGAGGAAACACGCGTTGGCTCACCGTTGGGACAGATGTCATCCACTCATTGGACCCAAAGCGCCTATGATACGTTGACACCTGGCATGGCCCAACAGAGGCCCATTCCTCTGAAAAGGGCGATCCGTTTGACTTGGTCAAAAGGTGGCGGGTCGGCCCATGGCAAGCCTGTTAACGGCATGTTTGCATATAGCCCATTTACAGCCCGCTATTCCGGGGCCCGTTTACGGCCTATCCGAATTAGGCCCATTAGCGTTATCTGGGCCATCCAATACAATTCCAACCCGTTTTAACTTCCGGCCCATGTATGGCCCATGACGTCTTTCGGCCCATATGAGGCCCTTAGTAACCCTCGGCCCCATAACGGCCCGTGGTAAAAATGGCCCGTAATGAACAATGTATCACTTTATACCGATGAATGGCCCATTATTCCGTTGGCTCATTTCCAGCATTCGGTTACTTATGGCCTGTTACTGTCATTTTCTGCTTGTGGGCCAAATTTAGCCCGTGGTTACATTCAGCCAGTTTGTGGCTCGTTAATACGTTGGTCCGTTTTCATGTCGAAAAAAACTCGTTGGGCTGTTTTCATAGAGTTACCAAATACGGCCTATTAACGGCCCGTTATTGTCCATGAATATTACGGAACATGATTGGCGAAATGATGATACGCCCCGTAGAAGGCCCATGGATCCTACGGCCCATAAAAAGCCCATGGATTGTACGACCCGTAGAAGGCCCATGGAACCTACGGCCTGTAGAAGGCCCATGGATCCTACGGCCCGTATAGAAGGCCAATGGATCCTACGGCCCGTAGAAGGCCCATGGATCATACGGCCCACAGGAGGCCCATGGTTACAATAGTCTGTGTGTTGCCATGATTATTTTGGCCTAGTTTCCAAAAATAGGTTATTGTGGCCACTAGAAAAACACAGAAAAAGAAGTGAAGTGACTACAAGCAAACAACTAAACAAGACAATAAGGAAGCAATTAACGCTAGCCTATTACCGCTATTACACACATTACATCCACTGAGCATCAAAGTTCGCCACCAGTGCAAATATAGGGAACAAAGCAGCATATTACATACACTGGCCGGCAAAATTGGCCACTAGTGCAAATAAACCTGGTAGCAAAACAAGAGCATAACTGAAACAACTTTAGAAAAGCTACAGAAACGTTGTATCCACCATGCTGATAATAAGCTTAGCAAGCTTATTAGCTTTGTACTATTTGGCGCTAGAATTCTCCAACGCTTGTTGTTGCACCAGAAAATATGCATCTGAATGCTCTAGGGACTTCCGCAGTCCTTCCGCTTCGTGTTGCAGCACAGCTGATCGATGTCTTTTAGCTTGTAGTTGAGACTCAAGAAACCGAATTGATGCTGACAGTGAGTTTGAATAGCTTGTGCAAGCGGTAGTGGCCAGTAATTCGAACACTAAACCAAGACAGGACTTTGGGGTTGTCTCAGTGTCTTCGAGATAGTCTTCCTTAGCTGTTTTATCAGCTTTGTTGGAGACCAACAAGGATAAGTCACTATCCTGAACCTTATCTGCATTACTTCCTTTACCATTGCTTAATAAGGCACTATTCCCCAATATTCTGTCAGCATTCTAAAAGCAGAAACAAGCAGACACATAACAGGTTTAGCATGTACTAGTATATGAAACTCATTTCGGTGAACCAGTTCATTCGTAAGGTGGACAGGATTAAACTACCAAGTCACTGCATTGCCAAGTACTAGTACATAATAAAAGCATCAAACAAACATATATCTATGTCCTATGGTCACTGCATTGTCTTGCCAAATCAAAATAGAGACACGGTTCAAATCATATTAGTTCAAGACAAAGCAGCAGTGAAAGAATACAAAGCATGGGAATCTACACGGCACAACAAGATTTCATATGGGTACCACGGGTCTACATGTAGAACAACACTATTGGCTCTGTTGTGATGCTAGTAATGTGCATGATATGAGAAGTCAACTTTATACACAATTGAAATTGAAATCAACAGAGCTATTGATAAGAGCAAGCCTGTTAAAGAAATATGTGTGAACATACTGCTGTGCCATTGGAGTTTCGATTGGATCCTTCAATTTAAAAATAAGTTTGTATGAGTAAATACAGTGATACAAGAGCAAAGCAGTATGCACGATAGCAATCATAGTTAAAAAAGATGCGCCTAAGCGAGCGCTTAAGCACGCGTAGGCTCTACACATGGGGAAAACGCATTGCACATAACTATGCTTAATCTGTGCATAACTGCGCATAAGCATGCACTTGGTCAGTAAAGCGCAAGGCGGTGGAAAAATGCACAATTAACGCTTAGCGCTTTTTTGAACTATGATAGCAATGAAATATTAAATTAGAACAGTTGTTCTTCAAGTTTAGGCACTTGTTCTACATGAACATAGTACAGTAAGACGCAAGAATATAGTACTTAAAAATAGAAAATGAGCTTATAGACCTTACCACATTCTTGGTTCCGGACCAGTACAGAACAAGGCGTTCCCAGTCATCGTCCAGTAAATGTGTCTCAGGAGAACGAAAGGGAATTTGATGAGTTTCTTTGCCAGTGAAGTACGTTTTCTTCAGGTAATTCTGATATTGCCACCATGCATTCTTGAAGATAGCAGAGGTATTAGGACAGGTTACCTCATCCTGAGTTTCCAAATCGTTCCTTCTCTATAGAGAAAAATGGGAAAAAAAATTGTATTATAACCATCATGGAGGTAGGATGTATGGGACAATGCAAAGTAATTTCCATGAATGACATTACTTACACATAACTCCTAGACAAACACCTGCAACTGGCATTTTCCTTCATCTTTAGTATAATATTTCCAAGATGGGAAGATACGCACATACGATTTAACAACATGAAAAGCGATAGATGCTAAACTACGACTAGCTGGTTGTGCTTCCTCCACAGGAATAGGCGTACTAACTGGTGGAGTTGGGGTTCGCCGTGGTAGTACTGGCCCTTTGGGCACTAGAGCTGCCTTACTAACTGCTCTTGTTTGGGAGATCTATGGTGGAGATGGTGCTATGTCAAAAGGAACTGGGTTCCTATCTGCTGTTGTTGGGGTTAGATTTGGTGAAGCTGGTTCTCTGTCCATCGTAGTAGGGGTACAATCTGCGAGAGTTTGGGTTATGTGTGGTATGGTCAGTTCTCATGCATGTACAACCGGGGTGCTATCTCCACCAAGAGGTAGCACTATTTTAGCTGGTTCTCTGTCCATCACATTAGCGTTACAATCTGCGAGTTTGGGTTATGTGTGGTAGGGCTGGTTCTCGTGCATGTACAACCGGGGTGCTATCTCCACCAAGAGGTAGCACTGTTTTATTTGAAGACCGTGTTTTTAGTCCGCTAGATGATGCATCACCCAGTCCAATTCAAATGGTTGATAAACATGAAACATAGTTGAATGTACGGACATTATATGAGAGACAGATGCAATAGATAGTGTGGAAAAAAGAGGGCATGAAATCGTTGACATGTATATTTTTAACTAAAACGGATATCATGACATAATTGCACATATATGATGTCTATCTAAACTGGATAGCATGGCATAACATAATTCAAAGACATGATGAACAACTAAACAGGATCGCATGACATAATTCACCTACATGTTATATAAGTAATCAATATCGCATCATTTAATTCACATATGAGATTTATATGCTAAACAGAGGGCATTAGATATGATGTCTGAACTAAGAACATGGTGTTGAATATTGGGTATATGATGTCTAAACTATGCAATGCAAGACACCATATGCATGATATGAGCAGTATAACCATGCCAAGTTAGAGCATACACCTCGGTGGGGGAATAGGACTGGTCATCTGTCTCTGAATCTATCTTTGAGGAGCTATTGGGACCCAACAAGAGATCTACTTCGACAGGTAGCACTGTCTGCTCTGAAGGCCTTGTTTTCACTCTAGATTTTTCAATCTCCCACCCAAATGGCTGATTCATAGGAAGAGTAGTTTAATATACAAACATTGTCGACAAATGGAAATGTAATGAAGAAAAGGATGGGAAAGATATCATTCAAATATATAATGCCTGGTTAAATAGGATGGCATTGCACATTTCACGTATATTATGGCTGGCTAAAAGACATGAGACTGCATAATTGCCATATATGATACAGAAACTAAACAGGTGGCATTACAGAACATGTCTAAACTAAGTAGATGACATATATGATATCAAAAGTGGGCACTGCAAGGCAACATATGCATGATATAACTAACATCATCATGCCAAGGTGGAGCAAACAACTTGGGGGGTAAATAGGAGTGGTCAGCGACATCTGAATCCGCCTTAGAACAGATATCTTCCTCTAGATTACAATCTGGGGAGGGGTGGGGAGGGTTTGCCATTGAACCCACCATGTAGAAATGTCTGCATGACATTGTATTGCCGCGCAAAACTCTTCTCTTTTTCTCTACATGTTCAGCATGACTGTGTACAATATCTGACAAGCATACGAAAAAATATGGTGAGATTGTGTAAGGAGAGCATGCAGACATTTAATGTGATGGTAACAACCAGTGGATGGATCCAAAAATAATGACAGCAGGCTGATGATTGCTTTAATTTAGTAAAAAGACAGATGATGATTGCTTTACTATTTGTTTCCCACCCAAGGTGAACAACATAGGCATACCCTAGGTGAACCAGATAATAGACAGAGATAATATTCATTGCTTCCTCGACCTAACTTGGAGTCCAAGAGTTGAACAGGACGATAAAGTAGCAGGTAATTTTAAGCAATGCATAACATAAGCAGAAACAAAAGAGTGCGACCTATCTTGTGGACCCGTGTACTCCTCAGGTTCATCCGCTGAGTCAATGATGGTGATGCCGTTGCGGTGGGTGCCGGCGACAAGGAAGGAGATCCGAGGCGGCGAAAGACGGTCAGGAGTCGGGATGTCTGGTTTGGTGGATGTTTCTGTCAATGGAGCAACTCAGTTGAGGTGGACGACGTCGCGACAGGAGTAGGGCTCATTTGGAATGCATGATTCTAAAAACACAGGGGATAGGAAAAACACCGGAATAGGATAGGGATGCACATGGTAAACAGAGCATTTGTAAACACTTGATTTCTGTCAACTTGAGTGTTTGGTTTACACGAATTGGAAGAGCAGAGGAATGCAAAGAAACATGGCCAAAATAAAGTGAAACCATATGAAAGTGTGTACAATTAGAATGTTATTCTGCCACTAATGCACTTGGTCTTGTTTTCATGCATAGGATTTTGAAAAGTAGGTTCAGGTGGATGTTTTGCTTCATTCCTTTCAACAAAATGCATGAGTAATTGAATAGTAGAGTGCCATTGGAAAATTCCCTATTGCTATATTTTTCCGTCGAACCAAAATAGCCCTAATGGATCGACATTAATGCATAGTAATAAGTGATGCAACAAGTGTACAACCTCTTTGCCGTAGCTGTGTTAACCTCAGCATCACTGGGTTGGTCGCTGAAGCAGTTGAGGCAGAGGTGGCTGTCCGAGGTGTGGAGGAAGATCTGAGGAATCTGTAGACGGCGTCCAGGGCACTCCTCTGTTGTGATGGATCCTTCTGTCGTTGGAGCAGCCCCGGTGAGCCGTAAGACATCAAGGCTGAAGCAACACCAGACAGAGATCGTCAATCTTAACAGGGATTCTAATAGCATCTCCAATAGATGATGTAAAATAGATGTAAAATTTACATCACCAAAAACCACATGACCACAGCAGATGAGGGAGGTAAAAACTATTGACTCTGAACTTAACTAACAGAAGTGAAATTTACTGTGGAATCTGAATGTTACTATCGAAACTGAACGCAGTGGTAGCAGAGAGGCACTTGACATGTAGTTTAGGGAGGGCATGCAGTTCATCTTCAACCTACACCCCCCTGAGCCACCAGCCACCACCGGCCGAACCGCCGGCCCCAGCTATGCCTCGCCGCCCCGAAACAACTTCCCACCACCGGTCCACCGCCACCCCGGCCAGCCCTATAGGCCCCCCGCCCCCACCCTGAACCCTAAGATCGATAGTGGGGTACCTCTCTGGCGAGCCCCCGTCCCCGCTGCGGGTGGTTCTTCCTTAACTCGGGCGAGCCCCCACCCCCTGCAAAGCGACTGACCCAAAAGTCGATTCAGTCGACAAAAATGTAGCTAAATTGGAGCAGAGCAGCAGCACGAGCGAGAGGGAGAGCAGCAGCAGCAGCGTGTGCGAGCGA
The DNA here is from genome assembly GCF_003073215.2 of Triticum urartu. Classification (NCBI taxonomy): domain Eukaryota; kingdom Viridiplantae; phylum Streptophyta; class Magnoliopsida; order Poales; family Poaceae; genus Triticum; species Triticum urartu. The sequence goes on along the minus strand of NC_053022.1, from coordinate 415,690,715 downwards.
GCGAGAGCCGGAGTAGCAGCAGTTGGGTGAGCGAGCGATCGAGCGAGAGCCGGAGCAGCAGCAGCAGCAGCGTGAGCGAGCGAGCGAGAGCCGGAGTAGCAGCAGCAGATCCGGATGGTATGGACGCTGCCGCCGAAGGGGCCTCACACTGGGGGAGAGCCGCCGTGGAGATGTCGCCCGCGGCGCTGGCTTCAAGGTAGCCGCTCCATGGGGGTGCGGGATGGAGCACCGTCAGCGCCTGGAGGTCGAGCTAAGGAGAAGGTGCGATGCGATGAGTGTAAAACCTCTTTGGTGGCGCCGAGTAGGCCTCAGCTTCGTCCGAGGAGTCAGTGAAGATGCTGCAGTTTCGGTGGAGCAGGTTAAGGTGGCGCTATGGGGATGGAGAAGCCGCGATAGACAAGGCTATCGTCGGACCAGCTCCTTGGAGGTGGAGGACGGGGCGGCTGAACCGGCGGGACGACGAGATGGACGACGGATCCTCATCCGTGGAGGTGGACGAGGGACGTCGAGCTGTTGCGGTGGATGACGTCGTCGGGGAAGAGGCTCCGGCTGGGCAGTGGTGAGGTGGCGGACGGAGGAGGATGGGTTTCGCGGCTGGAGCAAAGAGGTGTGTTAGGGACGTGCTTGTCCAAAATGTAGGGTGTGTTACAAAAGTACCCCCCACCGATTTGAACTAGCGGCCCTTTCGGCTCAGGGTTAGAAGGGGGATCGCAGCTGGAGGGAGTTTTCGCGCACGTTGTAATTTCGGGATAGCAAGGCGCGGGTTGTGAAGGCGCCAATTTTGGGAGCACGATATCTGAATTTTCGGGATATAACAAGGCGCGGGTTGAATTTTAGGGACAGGCCTAACGTGTAATATTGTTCTTGTACGTACCAAATCAACTCGCACTTCCCTCAACCAAAAAGAAAACGAAAAAAATAAAAATATTCACACCACACAAAGAGAGAGTCTTCCCCCGTTTTACTATAAAAATGCTATTGAAAGCTACTCCCTCCTTCCATCTATATAGGGCCTAATGCGTTTTTCGATGCTAGCTTTGACCAAATATTAGAGAAATAATATATGACATGCAACTTACACAAAGCACACCGTTAAATTCGTTTGTGAAAGGTTCTTTCAACGATATAATTTTCACATTGTGCTTGTCATGTACTATTAATCCTGTATTAGTCAAAGGCGGTCTTAAAAAATGCATTACGCCCTATATAGATGGAAGGAGGGAGTATGAATCCATGTTATGTCCAATTAAATTTTTTTCGCTTGCTGTATAAAGCATGTATCCTACTCATACCAATATTTTAGTGCATTCCAAATTCTATACTACCGCTGCAATTCTAATTGAATTTGAATTCGTTTCTCTATTTCAATAGGAATCTACAATCATGATTGTTGCCAACTTCAACCATCATTCGTGTATTACCTTAATAACACACCACATGATTACTATAGAGATAGATATGAACTATGTGTACTACATGAACTCGAATTCTTTTTTTTTGAATACACTTGATGTTGATTCCAAATAATAGTATATTTGATGTACTAACTATATGTTCATAATCTAAACCATGTTCCATACGTGTACACCATGTTTATCACACATAGTATAGTGCCCCACCCCCTACATTATGACAAGTATTTCGACTTGAGCTGCAAAAGCCACACATTAGCCCATATTATGATCAATGTTCTATATATTATACGTAGTACTAGCAAGATGCCCATGCGTTCCACAGAACATCAACATGATCGAGGGGAGGCCTAATTTGCAAATATGGAGAGGGGTGTGGGTATCTTTCTTCAAAATTGCCATAGTGTCAGGACCCTGATTCTAAGTCACATCGATCTAGCCGGTAACACCTCATATCACTTTGCGGCCTCACGCACGGTATTCCCACAGGTGTTGCCTTACCATGGCACAGGACTGTTTGCGTCTTTTGGCTCATGTATATGATAGTGTCGCTAGCATCCATATGACAGAGAACCCGGGCCGACATGACTTGTCGTGAACCCAAAGTGGCACTAACTTATGGGGACAGGCATACATGAATCAACATCGAGCATGACGGCCAGCAGCGTGCGAATCCGAGCTGTAGCACTAGGCTAAGAGGACTCCGGTGAACCGGGCTGTAGCAGGCTAGGCAGGACTCCGGATGTCACCGCATGACATTTCCTTGAAGGTATAGACACAGGAACAAAGTGAATCACATGCTGGCCAGTCAAGTGTTACGGAGCAGTAGTGCTGGGCTAGCAGGACTCCGGTGAACCGGGCTGTAGCAGACTACTATGGCTCATGGAAGCACAATACTACATTTCCCCATAACAGAGGCTAACAAGGACAAACAACTAGGTTGTCGGATCCCACACATACCAAGCATTTCAATCATACACACAATATGCTCAATATGTGCAATACAACATGGCATCACAACAAGACTCTACGACTCAGCGTATTTATTCATTAGGCTTCGATGAGCGAAGTCTTACAAACATGGGTCTCATGACCCAACATATAGAGCATACAAGCAACAAGAACATGCGGAGGATTAACTTGTCTGAGTAGAGACAACTACAAATGAAGATGGCTCAGAAGCCTGACTATCTACAAGACCCTCCCAAGGGTACAAGATCGTAGCTGAGGTAACAAGCTAAACGTTGAAGTCCACATGGAACTACTAGCGAGACTGAAGTCTATCTGCAAAAACATAAATTAAGCAAATGTGAGTACAAATGTACCCTGCAAGACTTACATCAGAACTAACTACATATGCATCAGTACCAATAAAGGGGTGGTGGAGTTTAACTGCACCATGCTAGCTTTGACTCGGTGGCTATCCTGAACTACGACTGCAAGTAACTCTTTTGAGGTGGCGCACACAAGTCCACATATTCACCATATCAATACTCCACTATGGATCCGCTCCCGTCTCCCTGCAAGAACACCATCCATAGCACTCACACTTATCTTGCGCATTTTAGAGTATCCACTTTCACTTGTCTATGAACTATGCAAGGGGTCCAAGTTTCCATATCCGAGGAATACGGCTATTCGAATAGATAATGATAACCCTGCAGGGGTGTACTTCTTCACACACGCTCTCGCCACTTATCGCCCTGTACACGTCATATACCTCCGCAACCTTCAAGTGGAAGCCGGGCGAGGGAGTCGGCCATGACTTGACTAACCAACAAGTCTTTAGTCCAGGTTTATCGCCTATTCGGGTTCCATCTGCAAGGAGATCCGGCAGAGGTGTCGCTCACGACCCCAAACGATGTGTGCAGGGTTCCCAAGCCCACCATCCGGGTGCCACTTGGTACACCGTGCCACTATGCATAGTCTGTCCCAAGCCCACCTGTACCGGGTGCCACTTGGTAGACTACTAACACTACTACAAACACCAGAAACTAGTTGCAACTCCTCGATAAAGATGATGAACATTTTAGAAGGGCATTTCAGGTTCATTGAAAAAGATTTTAGTAAATCCTAGTTGGATTAATGGGGTGTTGGGGGTTCTGTCATCCCCATTTCAATTTTCTGAGTAATGTAGTCATGATGCAACACCATATGTTAGCACTAGGCATTACCAGAACTAGGGATGTGACAACTCGCCCCCACTAAACAAGAATCTCATCCCAAGATTAAATACGTGAGGTAATAAGACAAAAGGAACACAAAATATCACAATCTTCTCGATCTAGCTTCCCTGCTCGAAGATTTTGATTCATTGATTCAAATTGATCTTGACGTCTTTGCTTTTGAGATCTTCTTCCAAGATGATGACGACACAGGGAAACTCTAGAAGAATCGATCTTCTAAAAAATCAAGAGATACATGATAAACTCATGGAATGGGACGTTGATTCCTCTCTTGATCTAAGAGTCAAACACACATCAAGAGGGATGGAGAGAACAAATGATGAAAGTTCAATTTGGTAGGAAACACTCCCACGCTTGAGTAGGATGGTGCATAGGTTTCAAGGTAGCGAGGAGTTGATTACCATGATTCCATAACGGGGCACCTGAGGGAGGACGACTCGTAGAATTATTCCCTTAAGTGGCAAAATAATTACTTTGGATATAATGATCATTGAAACTCTTTATGCCAGCTTAAGACAATCACAAACGACCGTTCAAGGAGGTTCGAAAGAATGGCATATATCGACTAGAATGGATGATGTGGACTGCCTTGTTGAAGACAACGCAATGGATGATTTTTGCTTATCATCGGAAATGGATGGGACCCATGGTAGGACCACCTTTGGAGATGATCCTGGAAGCAACTGCTAAGAAGGGCAACCCATTGAAAATTGGCACAATGGCGGTGCAAGCTGGGAACAAAATGCAAATGGTGGGAATGTTCCAACCATCATATGTGCCTAAGATTCCGATCTGGTTAGAAATAGGATACTTCAGACTCAACATGTCTGAAAAGAAGAGTTGCAACACAAATCGACGAGATGATGTTGCGAGATTCTCGGGAGATGAACTACGATAGCAAGCTCCAAGACATGAGTGCGTTCTGCTACTCGCATGTGAACACGCTGTCCCAGAAAACATGACCACACAGTAGTCTTATAATAAAATACTACCGAGTTCAGGTGGGGAACCATCATCAAGGATATCAAAGTCTTGTGCACTTAAATTAGACTTCTTTACCTAGAACAAGTCAATCAGTGGCTTGGTGTGCTAGGGATACGTATAGAATGAAGATGATCAGTCTATCAGACCATAGAATACTTCGCACATGCTTGTCTGACTTGGGATGATTCCAAAGGAAGCAAAAAAACTTTCTCGAATTCACGGCGGCAGCTTACATCAAATGCACGTGAATCAATGGAAGTCACTTCTTTCATACAACATATACTTCATGAACGGGGCATGAAGAAAATGCTTACATAAGTTTCCAACACTAGCTGGATGTTCAACACAAATCATCGAGGAGACAAAATGTTGCTGATGGGCTCAATAGTAATTCATTGGAATTTCCATATCACTGGACTTCCACCATTATGTGAACAATGTGATAGTATTAGTCAGACCAAAAGATGTAATGGTGTATGCTCGAGGAGTCAACCAAGAGTAAGACAACATTACGAATATCGTTGGTACTGGTTTGATTTGAGGATAGCCCACACTCAAATCAAAGTTTTGACAAGACAACAGATCGAACAACCGATCACGAGGAACAATCGATGAAGATATCATCTTTCTTCAACTAACACACAAACACAAGGATATCCCTTTGGAATGAACTAAGTTGGGCTAGCTTTTATCTTCCAACTCTCCAAGTTGTTGTTTAGCTTAACCAACTAGCTCAGGGGTATCCAACACGGATTCTTGGGGAAAGAGTGGTTTATTGGTAAACCAACTTGATCACGAACTCACCATATCGGTCAGGTGATGACCTCGTGATACTTCTGAGAAGATATTCAGAAAATCACAAACCACCATATGTTAATAAGCTCGAGAACAATCTTGCTTTTCAGCGCAAGACGATATGATCAAATAAGCAAGGATTGACACTATCCTAACTCATTGATCAAAAAGTGCACCGGAAATAAGGACTAGGTAGCACGATAAACCTTAGGGTGATGATTGAATAATCAACACGCTAAGGATAAGATTATTGTCCATTATCTACCAAGCAACAGGGTTGCTAGGAGTATTGATTTCACACATCACAGTTTACTTGTCGACATTCCGGTTACAACAACACGGGACCGAGGAATGAATAATGATGGTGAGAAGTATCACTATATCAGGAGTTCATAGGAGGTTGTGCAATTCCTATGATATTCCTGACATAAAGAGGGCAATACTTTAGGGTAGAACAGAATCAAAAGATGGATTGGCATTTTGATCTGTGGAGTACAACTACTTTGACCCAATCCTAGGAATGGATGAGGTACTGGAGTTTGTTTCTCCTAGTCATTCTGAAATAGAACGGCTTGACGGACCACAAGAATAATAGGCATCGATGAACACGATTGCACACATACTCTTGACTATCAACTGATAGATGATGGTCGGAATACAACTGGAAAAGGACAACTCAAGGAGCATATAACTTCCTAAGTTGTGGACGCATGGATTAGTATGTCGAACAAGTTCAACATATTTCTTCTGGATAACCCATGCAGAAGAAGAAGGACTGGCAGATTCCCAATTTGAATGGAGAACTATTCGAGAGAACTCCTTTTGTGATCTTTTGATCCAACAACTTCTGCCATAAGTGGTTCATGGTATTTGGAAGAAGGAAATACCACGGACCTCGAGGACTATCGCAAAGGTTACTAATATTCTAAAGGAACTAGCAAACACTATCAACAGAAAGTAAGTGGAGTGAATCTTGGGTCAGGAACCCAAGAGTAGAATACCTACTACTAAATGGCATCACGGGATGCTTTCGAGAACAATGGCGAGAATCATCACACTGGGAATACAAAGCATCGCTAGATTACTAGGTGACTCTCTAAGACACCTAGGGTCATAATAATAGCTCCAACATATATGTCGAGGAAACAGAGTACCTCAACTCACTGGCTAGTGTGCTTATTCTGACCAAAAGGACATCGGGAACGGAGGAAGGATTTGCAAATGCATCAGATTATTTAGAAAAATGGAATGACTCAGACGACATAACAGCTTTAAATGCTCGAAAAGATTTGAGACATCCTGAAAAAATGGTGGCATAACCACTCAACATCACAATATCAAGGTTCGGAGGCCAGTTATGAACATATGGAAGTAGTAGGAACTGAACTGAGGCTTGAACTCAACAATCCTAGGCAACTACGGTTTAGTAACACGTCATGCTAAGAGATAGAAGAGAAGCCTAGTTCGGAACCCCGAAGAGAAGATAAAATGACTCAGATCAGAAGGTCATGAGGAAAAGGAGTAAAAAGAGCCTTTCGTTCCCTTCCACAATCAATTCCCTTATATGACTAAAGCATTTCTAGACTCAACTTCGACCAGTTTGGCTTGGTAATCCTACGGGTAGACAGGCTCTGATACCAAAGCTGTCACGACCCTGATTCCAAGTCACATCGATCTAGCCGGTAACACCTCATATCACTTTGCGGCCTCACGCACGGTATTCCCACGGGTGTCGCCTTACCATGGCCCAGGACCGTTTGCGCCTGTTGGCTCATGTATATGATAGTGTCGCTAGCATCCATATGACAGAGAACCCAGGCCGACATGACTAGTCGTGAACCCAAAGTGGCACTAACTTACGGGGAAAGGCATACATGAATCAACATCAAGCATGTTGGCCAGCAGCGTGCGAATCCGAGCTGTAGCACTGGGCTAACAGGACTCCGGTGAACCGGGCTATAGTAGGCTAGGTAGGACTTCGGATGTCACCACGTGACATTTCCCTGAAGGGACAGACACAGGAACAAAGTGAATCACATGCCGGCCAGTCAAGTCTTCCAGAGCAGTAGTGCTGGGCTAGCAGGACTCCGGTGAACCGGGCTGTAGCAGACTACTATGGCTCATGGAAGCACAAGACTACATTTCCCCATAAGAGAGGCTACCAAGGATAAACAACTAGGTTGTCGGATCCCACACATACGAAGCATTTCAATCATACACACAATATGCTCAATATGTGCAATACAACATGGCATCACAACAAGACTCTATGACTCAGAGTATTTATTCATTAGGGTCCGAGGAGCCAAGTATTACAAGCATGGGTCTCATGACCCAACATACAGAGCATACAAGCAAGAAGCACATGCGGAAGCTTAACTTGTCTGAGTACAGACAACTACAAATGAAGAAGGCTCAGAAGCCTGACTATCAACAAGACCCTCCCAAGGGTACCAGATCGTAGCTGAGGTAACAAGCTAAACGTCGAAGTCCATGTGGAACTACTAGCGAGACTGAAGTCTCTCTGCATAAACATAAATTAAGCAAACATGAGTACAAGTGTACCCAGCAAGACTTATATCAGAACTAACTACATATGCATCAGTATCAATAAAGGGGTGGTGGAGTTTAACTACAGCAAGCCAGCTTTGACTCGGTGGCTATCCTGAACTATGACTGCAAGTAACTCTTTTGAGGTGGCGCACACGAGTCCACATATTCACCATATCAATACTCCACTATGGATCCACTCACGTCTCCCTGCGAGAACGCCATCCATAGCACTCACACTTATCTTGCGCATTTTAGAGTATCCACTTTTACTTGACTATGAACTATGCAAGGGGTCCAAGTTTCCATATCCGAGGAATACGGCTATTCGAATAGATAATGATAACCCTGCAGGGGTGTACTTCTTCACACACGCTCTCGCCACTTATCGCCCTGTACACGTCATATACCTCCGCAACCTTCAAGTGGAAGCCGGGCGAGGGAGTCGGCCATGACCTGACTAACCAACAAGTCTCTAGTCCAGGTTTATCGCCTATTCGGGTTCCATCTGCAAGGAGATCCGGCCGGGGTGTCGCTCACGACCCCAAACGATGTGTGCAGGGTTCCCAAGCCCACCATCCGGGTGCCACTTGGTACACCGTGCCACTGTGCATAGTCTGTCCCAAGCCCAACTGTACCGGGTGCCACTTGGTAGACTACTAACACTACCTACAAACACCAGAAACTAGTTGCAACTCCTCGATAGAGAACGAGTTAATTAATAAGCCGAGAGGGGCCGAGTTACCGGAACCCAATGTGTGGTAGTAACTGTTCATGCATCACAAACACAGGACGCAGTTCCTGAGAACGGCTGCAATGAGACAACCCACCATGTACTCCTACATGGCCTCTCACCGCTACCTTTACCAAATCTTGTTCACACACTTAGCTCTCAACAGTAGGACATGTTCACCATGTTCCAATTCATTCCCGATGAATCAGACATGACTCAACTCTAAGCAGTAGCAGGCATGACAAACTAGCATGAATGAGTAGGCACATCAGGGCTCAAAGAATTCTCACTCATGCTAGTGGGTTTCATCTATTTACTGTGGCAATGACAGGTCATGCAGAGGAAAGGGGTTCAACTATCGCAACATGTAACAGTTGAATCGTTGTTGTCCTAATGCAGTAAAAGAGAGCAGGAGCGAGAGAGTGGGATTGTATCGGAATGAACAAGGGGGTTTGGCTTGCCTGGCACTTCTGAAGATAATATAGTTCTTCATCGATGTCATCGATAACGTCGTCGGAAACAACGTCTACAGAGAGGGGGCAAATACCGGCAAACAGGAAAAGACACAATCAATGTAATGAACAATATGATGCATGCTCAAGAAATGGCAAAATGAGTGTGTTGGCTTAATGCAACTATAACCAGGGTGGTTCGAGTCATTTTGAACCAAAGGTTCAACTTCAACTCAAACTATGAATTTAAATACTTCCTTATCATGTTTTGCACTAAACAGCAAGGTTAAGTTGCTTAAACATGCATGAAACCAGTACAGATGGATAGATTGGATTTTTCTGATCATTTTTCATATATAAATCTTTGTATTTGGAGTTATAGATTAATTTCTATGATTTTTACAAATTTTAAACATTTTCTGGAATTTCTAATTATTTAGAATTAAACTAATTCCAGAAAATGAATTACTGCGTCAGCACTACATCAGCATGACGTAAGCTAGTCAACGGGGCAGCCTAGGTCAAACTGACCAGTGGGTCCCGCGTGTTAGTGATTCAGTGTTAAAAAGTTAGTTTTAGCACTAACTAAAATTAGTGGACCAATGGGCCTACATGTCAGTGGTTGTGGGGGTTAGTTAACACCTAATCTAAACCAGCCACGTCACACGTCAGCTAACGGCGATTATCCGCCGGTGCTAAGCAGGACGTGGCGGCGCTCCTCATCCGGCCATCTCCGGCGACGAGAGCTCGCGTAGCTGGGCTCTACAGAAGCAGCGCGTCGAGGCGCGTCGGGTGGTGCAAGTGGCGCATCGCGGGGCTGCCTAAATCAATTTCGGCGACCACAAGTGCGGCGGCCGGAGCTACGGGTGTGCTTGGTTTGGCGCTATTGGGCGTCTCTGGGCAGGATGGTGGTGTTAGTGGGTTGCTAGGGACGTGCTGAGCATGGTAGCGTGCTCGGGCATGACGCGCGTAAGCTCTAGCCATGGCGACGACACGGCCGACGGTGATGGGTTCTCGGGTTCGACAGAAATGACAGCTACGCGGTGAAATCGAGCACGGGGAGAGAGAGGGACGGCGTAGGAGCTCACAGCGAAGCCGTAGAAGGTCCCAGCGGCCTCGCGGAAGGCCTGATGACGGCGTACGGCGGTGACGATCTGTGGTATCCGAAGGTTGAAGACGACATCAAGGACGATGCTGTAGTGCACCCCGGGTCGGTTGACTCGGCGTAGAGGACGATAGAGATGAGGCGGAGCTCTCGGACAAGGTGGGAAGGCAAAGGGGAGGCGGAGGCTGCGGCTACGGCAAACGGCGGCGACGGCGGTTCTCGGTCTCGCTTGGGGCCGAGAGACAGAGGAGGGGAGGAGGTCCAGGGAGAGAGGGGAAGTGAGAGGGGGATCGCGTGGCGACGTCCAGGACGTCGGGGACGGAGACAGGCAGGCAGGAGGTGGCGCGCGCGCATGGCGAGCACGCGCTCGGCGTCCTCCTGGAAGGAGCTTGAGGACGGTGGCGCTGGTGGGCTGGGCCAACAGTGTCAGGCCAGGTAGCTGCACTGCCAGGTGGGCTCGGTTGGGCTGCTCAGAAGCTGGGCTGACTACAGTAGCAGGCCGCTAGGTACGTTTCTCCTTTCTCTATTTTATTTCCTGTTTTCTATTTTTCTGCAACTTTGTGGCTTTTCTAAAAATGCTTAGGCACTGTCAAAAATCACCAAACTGCTCATGCCCACTGTTTAGCATATAACCAACATGGAACATTTCAGTTTAGGATTATTTGGACATCTAAAATATTCTATTGTATTTAAATGCCCAAATGCAAATAGAGTATGATTTAATTCAGTGACCCTATGATGTCCTAGAAATATGTGCACCATTTTTGTCAGAGGTTTAAGACCAAGGCAAAGATGATGAACATTTCAGAAGGGCATTTCAGGTTCATTGAAAAAGATTTTATTAAATCCTAGTTGGATTAATGGGGTGCAGGGGGTTCTGTCATCTCCATTTCAATTTGCTGAGTAACGTAGACATGATGCAACACCATATGTTAGCACTAGGCATTACCAGGACTAGGGATGTGACACATTGTTTCCTTCCTATCCGTCATATATAAATCGGACGGCCTATATTGGGGGATGGCAGGCACACCATCATCAACAACTCTATTTTTTATAAGAGTAGAGATAAAATATATTATATGTAGTATAACATGTTCATGACCACACCATGTGTATCACCGTTATATATATTCAGACATGCGTTGGTTTAAAACACTATGATAAATTCTTCAAATATATGAATTCGCTTTTTATAATGAGGTATGATCTCTATTCGTCTTTTACACCCACACAATCCTCTTATCTTTGTAGCTAGCTAGCGCTAACTTTCTCTCGCGCATGCACACGCCCGCATCCCTCTCACCCTCCCTCAACATTCTCTAGCTCCATCGCGCAAATTCGTCTTTTCACTTTAGGTCGTTCACCCACGATGTGTGTAGGTCCCCCAGCTCCTTCTTTACGACACACATCGATCGATATGCCTCTCTAGCCATGTGTGCCTAGCACAAAACACAAGCTTCCCCTCTTCTCTTATCACCGTCCATGCCTCACTCCCACCACTCTTTTAATCGATGTCGTACTCGCACACTCCTTCCCCCTCGATATAGTATGACTCTCGCACCACCTCCTAGATGCACCCCTCTCTCTCTCTATCCTTCTCCCTGTGCCTCATTTGCTTCTAACACACACATGCATGTATACCGATCGATCTTCCAACATATACCTAGGTCGACTTTAACTATTCCACCCCATCGATCGACGTACCTCACAAGTTATGTCTCTCCTTTCTCTGACAAAGGATGATTGATCTTCTTATGTAGTTATGTCTTCTTACCACAGCCAAATCGTCCCCCTCATCATTCGTGCATGCCTCCTGACCCGTCTCTCCCACACACGTGCATAGACAGGCAGCCATCCCCTCTCTTACTGATATTGCAGGCGTGCCCTCCGGTTGTCTATGAAGCCTATCCCACCATTTCTTAGAAGCAACTCCACTACCACCACCTCCAACACTCTAGGTCTGTCTATCTTCCAGCCTTATTCCTCTCCTACACATATGCATGGATGTCGATCGATCTCCCTTAATACATGAGGTAGATCGATCTCCCTTAATACATGAGGTAGTCCTCTCTCCTTGTCACATCCCTAGCTGCTGGTACTGCCTGGTGTTTTGCGTCTTGTTCCATCATGTTTAAATTCTATTTAAGTTGAAATGGGGATTGACCAAACCCTAGCATGAGAAAGAATTCAACTAGGTTCAAATAAAAATATTTTCAATGAACCCAAAATGCCTTCCCAAAAATGTTCATCATCTTTGGATTGGTCTAGAACCTCTGCCAAAAATGGTGCACATTTTTCTTGGACACTTTGGATTTTTGAATTAATCCATAAGTATTTGAATTTGGACATTTAAATCTTATAAATATTTTTAATTTTCCAAATAATCCTGAAAGTACTTGAGGGCTGTTGGAAAATATTTCAAAGGTGCCTAAAATTATTTTCAGGATTTTACCAAGTGGTTTAGTATTTTTCCTAAATCAGAAACATCAGTAGAAAATAGAAAAAACAGAAATAAAAGAGAGAGGGACTTATGTGGGCTTACCTGGCTGACCCAGATCCTGTGCAGCCCAGCTGTGGCCCGGCACTATAGCTGGCCCAGCCCAGCCGCCCCACCATCTTCAATCTCCTGCCAGTAGGCAGGAGGGCGTGTGCTCGTCGCGCGCGCGCCACCTCCACCCTGCCTGGCTGTCCTCCCGTCGCCCTGGACCTTCCCTCGCGTCACCACGCACCTCCCTCGACCTCTGCGTCTTCCCCCTCTCTATCTCTCTCTGGAACCCCTTCCCCTTCTCCGCTCACTTGCGAATGGAGCTCGTCGACGCCGCTCGCTGTTGGCGTGGCCACCGAGCCCTCCTCGCCTAGCTAGGATGCCCAGCAGCTCCGCCACCTCGCGCTACGCCTCTCCACAGAAGGAAGCTAGTCGGAGCGCCCCGTAACGCCACCGTCGCCATCATCCCCTTCTTCGGCTGCCGAAGATCCGCCTCGCCATCCCGACGTCGTCCGACCTTCCCCGAGCCCACCGAGACGCGTGCTGCAACCGTTGTGAGGCCGCCCATCTTATCCCCTACTCCCGTCGTCGGTTGCGTCCTCTAGCTGGTAGCACCACCACATCCGTGAGCTCACCGCCGGCGACCCCGTCGCCGTCATCATTCTAGCATGCATTATACGCACCCGAGCGCATGGTCGTGTTCCTCAAGATGCCAGGAGTCCAGAGGACCCCTTTGGTTAGCCACTAGCGCCCTATAGCCGCGCTTGCTCGCACACGGAACTCCGGCCACCGCCTCGCTCGCCGTCGACGCTGCTCCCGGCCTCCCCGCAGCCTCTCGTCTGGTCCAATGGATGCGGATGAGTAGGAGCTCCTCGCACATCCCCTTGTCACGTCCAGCCGACGCCGCAGCGTGATTCGGGCGTGTCTCCACCGCGCCGGATGGTCGCCGAGGGCCTCTTCCCAGCCGTGCTGACGTGGCTGGCTTAATTAGCCACTAATCACCGACCCGTGCCACTAACAGTGGGCCCCGCATGTTAATTAAACCCAGGCAGTTTAGTTAACTAGTTTAGCCACTGCGACACTGACATGTGGGTTCCACGCGTCAGGTTTCACCGTGGCTGACCGTGTTGACCTGCTGATGTCACCCTGACGCAGAGCTGACGCAGTAATGCATTTTCTGGATTTAGGCTGATTTAAATAACCAGAAAATTCCAGAAAATAGTACAAACTTCTAAAAATCATAGAAATTCAACCGTAACTCCAAATGAAATAAGTTATATATGAAAAATTATCAGAAAAATTCAAGGAATCTGTTTATGGCATTTTCATGCATGTTTGAGAAAGTCAACCTTACTGTTTAGGATGAAACATGATTAGGGCAAATTTGAAAATAGGTTTGGAGTTCGAATTTGAGGTAGTTTTGAATTCCACTTCAATTAAAATGAGTTTCTGTTGCATTAGCCCAAATCACAGCATATTGCCATGTCATGATCATGCATCACATTGTTGCAGTGCATTTATTGTGTTTCCTCTCTATTGCCGGTATTTGTCCTCCTTCAGTAGATGTTGTTCCGGCGATGAGTTCGATGACACTGATGAAGAGATATACTATCTTCGGAAGTGCCAGGCAAGCAAAAAACTGCTTGTTCATTCCGATACAATCCCACTCTCTCGCTCCTCGGAGCCTAATGAATAATACTCTGAGTCGTAGAGTCTTGTTGTGATACCATCTTGTATTGCACATATTGAGCATATTGTGTGTATGATTGAAATGCTTGGTATGTGTGGGATCCGACAACCTAGTTGTTTATCATTGGTAGCCTCTCTTATGGGGAAATGTAGTCTTGTGCTTCCATGAGCCATAGTAGTCCGCTACATCTCGGTTCACCGAAGTCCTGCTAGCCCAGCACTACTGCTCCGGAACACTTGACTGGCCGGCATGTGATTCACTTCGTTCTTGTGTCTGTCCCTTTGGGGAAATGTCACGCGGTGACATCTGGAGTCCTGCCTAGCCTGCTACAGCCCGGGTTCCCGTAGTCCTGTTAGCCCAGTGCTACAGCCCGAATTCACATGCTGCTGACCGACATGCTCGATGTTGATTCATGTATGCCTGTCCCCGTAAGTTAGTGCCACTTTGGGTTCATGACTAGTCATGTCGGCCCGGGTTCTCTGTCATATGGATGCTAGCGACACTATCATATACGTGAGCCAAAAGGCGCAAACGGTCCCGGGCCATGGTAAGGCGACACCCGTGGGAATACCGTGCGTGAGGCCGCAAAGTGATATGAGGTGTTACAGGCTAGATCAGTGTGACTTAGAATCGGGGTTCTGACACTCCTCCTGCACACACATACCAGCCATTGTACCTCTATAGTTAATTAGGCCTCCCTCCCCCCCCCCCCCCCCCCCCCCCCCCCCCCCCCCC